>NC_141141.1:7670000-7940000 GCF_053477565.2 Lygodium microphyllum
AGAAAAAATTTGACATGACCTCAAGACAAATGCGACCGAAAGCTTCATGCGATGCATCAGACAAACACCCTGAACCCCGTATCAGGCAATAAAAGAAAAAAAAACTGCATACCGTACCCGTAATTGTAACCGTAACTAAAACAGGAAACCAAAACCATACCATATCCAACACATATCAATACGACATATGTGATAGAACCAAGACGGGACCATGGAAAATAACACTAATGACTGCGCATACCCCTCCCACGAAACGCTTCATTAAAAAGGGAATTAAGTGCAGTGAGAGGGGAATTAATTTAATGAAGGGTTGATTTTAATCAATTATTAAAAATGGGTGAATTTTTATTAGGTGATAAACCTTAATAAGAAAACGGCGGTTCCTTATTACAAATTTAATTACCAATTATTAGGTTAAACGGTGCAGTTATACGATTCCCGGACTTCGATTCCCGACTGGGTCTCTAAATGCAATTCATTGATTATAATTAAAGTGATGTGGAGCGCTTTTTTGCCAGCGCGTGCTCATGTGACGGCTGGTTGATTTTAATTTAAAATTTTAGAGTGCCTCTTTAGCGCACGTAGCGCGTGCTAAGTGAACGGCTGGTTTATTTTAATTTAAAAAAATGTGTATTTAGCGCGAATGCGCGTGGAAACGGTGGGTGGATTAAATGGTTTATTTTAACAATTAATTGTGATTAAGGGGGAAAATAAATAAAGAAATAACAAAAAATAAATACCTGGCAGGGTGTGTATGAAATGCAGGAATGCGCACGGAAGAGTCCCAGTAAAGGAAAAGCAAAAAGCATTGATGAAACAACAAACAACACCTTAGCAGATGTATTAAGTTGATTGATGTTGGGTTTTTATTTTTACTTATTTTATTGTATTTTTAGTTGTAATTTTTTATCTATTTGAATAAATGGAAAATGAGCAAGGGAGGTGAGGGAAATTTTTTAGAATGTTTTTAGAATTTTTTAGAATTTTTAACAATTTTTAAAATGATTTTTCCATATTTTTTGGCAATTTATGGGTAATTTTAGGAAAGATGAATTTTTCTAAAATTATAGGAAAGGCAATTCCTAGCAGACAATGGTCCAAAAAGTAACAAAAGACAGAAGGAATTTTTAGAATTTTTTTTGAAATTTTTTTATGAAAAAATGAATGTTGTGATTAAGTAAGTCACATTAATCATATTAGTCACATTAGTCACTTAAGTCACTTAAGTCAGGTAAGTCACATTAGTCAGGTAAGTTAAGCTAATCAGTTAAGTCTACACTACCTAAGTCAGTTAGGTTAAGTCTACCTAAGTCAGTTAGGTTAGTGTTTACCTAAGTCTAGTCAAGTTAGTTAACTTAAGTCTAGTTAAGTTAGTTAACCTAAGTCTAGTTAAGTTAGTGGTTAACTTAGGTTAGTTAATTAATGTTTAACTTAGGTTAGTTTCTAACCTAAGGAGGAGGTGGGGTAGGAGGTGGAGGCTGGAGGTGGGGGAAGACGAGCCGGCGGCGGCGGCGGCCAGGTCGGCGACGACGAAGGCTGCGACGGCGTGGAGATGGCGGCAACGGCGGCTTCTGGGCGTAGGCGGGGCTACAACTGCCAGGCGAGGGCGCTCCAGGGGGCGGACGGCGGTTGCTGGGGACGAACAGACGGGGGCCGTCAAAGCCAGGCGGGCGGGGGGTAGCAGAAGGCGTCGAGGCGGCGGTCAGAGGAGGGAGGCGTCCGTCAACTAGGAGGCGCCGAGGCGCTGGGCAGGAGGCCAGGGAGGAAGGAGGGTGGAGGGAAGAGAGAAGGGAGGAGGGAAAGAAGGAGGAGGAGAAAGAGAGGAGGTGGGGGAAGGAGGAGGGGAGGGAGGATGGGAGGAGGAAGCAGGAGGAGAGGAGGAACGGGAGAAGGCAGGAGGGCGATGGAGGAGTGGAAAGAAGGGAGAGGGAGGAAGAAGAAGGAAGAGGGGAGTGCGATGGCGGGCAGGAGAGAAGGAGGAGAGAGGGAGAAGAAGAGGGCGATGGCGGACAGGGGAGAAGGAGGAGAGAGAAGGGAGAGGAAAGGAAGAAAGAAGAGGGAGGAGAGAAGGAAGAAGGGAGGAGAGAGATGGTGGAGATGGAGGAAGAAAGAAGGAAGGTGGAGAAGGAGAATACGCGCAGAGAGGGAGAGAGAGAGAAAAGAAAAGAAGAAGGGAGAGAGAGAGAAGAGAGAGAAGAGAAGGGACGGTTGGCGGGAGGGGGTATCCATTTTTTTTTTGAAATAAATTGTTTTTATTTTTTTAAAATAAAAGGTGGGCGGGCAGGGGAGAAGGAGGAGAGAGAAGGGCGGGTTCAAGAGGGAACGGATCCCCGTCCCGCGCACGTGTGCGGGGCGGGGTAAAAAAATTTGCCGTGACGGGATTGAAACGACGCTGGGAGGACGGTACGGGGTACGCGGACACGACCGGGGCGCGTGGAGACGCGTTAAATCGAAAAAGGGCACGTTCACGCGCAAAACGAGCGCGAGAAAAAACATAAAAATAAAGAAAAATTAATAACTCCCAATCCGGATGTCAAAACGAAATAGCATAAAAACAAAAAGTGGGCAGGACGACAGGGAGGAAACAAGAAAAATACGGGACGGGGGTTCCGGGAGGGGTAAAGGACGTTCACGTGCAACAAACACAAAAAACGAACCAAAAACGTAATTTAAAAATTAATATCGAAAGATCCGTGCATCGGAATGAGGTGCGGAAAAAAGGAAAACTGTGCAGAAAGATGTGCCCGACAATCCTATCCTGTCAAAGCAGAATTCCGACTAAGGTAAGATGCGTTCACATGGGAAAAACCCAAAAAACAAACCCGAAAATGGGATCGGAAATTAATATCGGACGAACCGTTTACCGGAATGACATGCAATAAGAAGGAAAAATGTCCGCAGGAAGGAGTGGCACAGGGTGATCATGTTAAAACATCGTTCCGGTGGAAATAGGAGGGGTTCACATGTGAAAAACTCCAAAAATACTCCCGAAAAGTCATTTAAAAATTAATAAGTGAAAATCGAGAAGTCGAAAAAGGGTGGAAGAAAAAGGAAAAAGGGAGGGGAGGGCACAGGGGACATGGCTGTTAAGTCAAATTGGAATTCCGATACAAATAGGGCAAGTTCACATGGAAAAATGTCAAAAATACGCACGAAAAAGTCGCGAAAAGCCGGAAAATTAATAACGGACAAATCGTGTATCGGAATGATGTGGAATAAAAAGGAAAAATGTAAGGGGAAAAGCTTTGGTCAGGGCTATGACGTCAGATCACGGTTCCGAAGCAAGAAAAGCGCATTCACATGGAAAACCAGCTAAATTGCGTAAAATGCTTCAAAAATTAATAACTCAAAAACCATGCACCGGAACAGGGGTAGGTAAAAAGGAAAAATGGACCGTGCAATGGGAGGAACAGGGCTATAAGGTTGGATGTGGACTTCAGTGAACGTAGGGTGCATTTACATAGAAGGACCTCAAAATCAGGGAATGAAGGAAAACTGCAAGGGAACAGCCCCAAGGGTGGGTGGAACATAACCGGGTGGGTGGGAAGGGACCCCATTAGGATAAAAGCCAGTCATGGTATACATGCATGAGCAAGATAAGGCATATGCAAATGGGTAGGCAATGTAGACGCGCAGGGACGCGTCCCCACACTTAAGACCTTAACGGATAGGGTTAACCGAGCATTAGGGACCTAGGACCATGCCACAGACCATCCACTAACTTCCCCACACTTAAAACATGAACATCACTAAGAAACAGAAGTTGTAGGGTTAGAAAAACTTGGCCCGTTTCGTCAAGAATCAAGGTTGAGTGTCAACGGCACGTCCAGTGTGGTTGTCGGCGCTAGAGGGACCAAGGCATCTTCTTGGCACACGTTCGTCATGGCAGGGACCACACGGCAGCACCCAGGGAGGTAGCTGATGGAAGGAATTGCAGGACATTCGTCGATGATGAGGGATATCGCACTCAACTCACAGTCACTCAAACGAAATAAAAGAACAGTCACTCGCCCCATGACTAATATCACTCGAGAAAGAATGATTAAAACCCATATCTCATACCCGGTTGAGGAATCAACAAGGGGGAATGGTGCAGAAGGAGTATGCCAGGGTGCACGATTGACAGTGCATTAGTGCGTCCAACCCGTCTGGCATAGGTGCAAGGAGGAAGGCAAGGGAGCCTTATGGTGCAGTGCACAGAACAGGGTGATGTGTCTTGTGTTGATGGTAAAGACCCATCCCGTGGGTGCATAGGGAAACGGGAACATACCTGACTCCAAGTGTCGTAACGTCCCTCAATCTCACCTCTCGGGAAATGATTGAAGAAACTCCAGTCACACTCAACCCACCCTCTGTCTCACTCTCTGTTGATAGATACAGGAGGGCAGCCTTTTCCTGAAACCCATTGATGTAATCCTCACAGTCACTTGTGCAAAAGTGTATGCCTTGTGCGCATTTGATGGTGCAACTGTGCATCCCGCCCTGTGCCGGCATACGGTGCGAGAAGGAAGGCCAGGGAGCCTTATGGTGCAGTGCACAGAAACAAATTGTGCTTTGTGCATTGAGAGGCCCATCCCGTGCGTGCAACACTTCATTCATACTTCTCACCTCTCATTCGATTGGAAGGGAAAAGACTGGTCTCTCGCCCCACCCTCTGTCTCACTCTCTGTTGATAGATACAGGAGGGCAGCCCATACTCACTTCCCCATCCGGTTAGGATGAAAGCTCACATCACTCGATTGTTTGTCGATGAAGATCGCGTCATCAGTTGTTGAGGAGGCGTACCCAGGGAGGTAGCCATCAAATTCGAACATTGTGTTGGATAGGAAGATGTCGTTTGCTAGAGGACAGTTAGTCACTTTTGCAAAGAGACCCATGACACAGCGTACCAAGGGAGGTAGCTTCGGGATTGGATCCGAGGGATATCAATCAATGAATCCACTTTCTGGACTGCTGGGTGTTACCACCTTTTCCACAGCCAGCTTCTCGCCCAAGGGTGTTTATCACCTTTTCTTGGAACGAGGCCTGCTATGACAGGGAATTGCTTCCTTTTCTCTCATAACAGATTTGTTTTGTTTTTTTTTTTTCCTTTTCTTTTTTGTTTTTTTTGTTTTTTTTTTAATTTTCCCCTATTCTCGAGGGTGTTTCCACCTTTTCTTGAAGAATAGGTCGGCATGACAGGGACCTAAGTCCTTTTCTCCCATGACCGATATGTTTTTTTTTTTCCTTTGTTCTTTCTCTTCATATTGAACAAGGAAATGGTAGAAAAACCATATGTCAAGACCAACCTCTCCACTGATGCTGGTGGAAAATAGAGGATAAGAGATCAAGGCTGGAAGGGGGATTTGAGGGGACAGAGGGTTGCGTCCACTTCATCAGGAGTGTTTGAAGAACGGCTATCAGAAGTAGCATCATAAGAAGTACAATGCCGCACCAACGAGGGAAAAGATCAAGTGTCCGTAATTGTCAAGATCCCCAAGGAGGGAAGTACTTCTTCAGGCGATATCCATTGATCAGAAAGGGATCATCAGAGGCATCAACAGTCTGTATTTGGACAGAGCCATTAGGGTTGACTGCAAGTACCTTATAGGGGCCCATCCACCGCTGTTGGAGCTTGCCAGGAAACTTGCCAAATCGTGAATCATAGGCTAGGACCAAATCACCTTCTTTGAACTCCTTGTGCTTGATGAAACTGTCATGGTAAGCCTTACGTCGAGCTTGCGTGGCTTCCATGCACTGTAGAGCCATCCTACGAATTTCATCCAAACATTCCAAGTGCAAGAGATGGCGTTGCAGTGAATCATCATCCCCCAAACGCTCTTTGATAGCCACTCTCAACGAGGGTAGCTCCAGTTCAACAGGGAAAACTGCTTCTGTACCATACACCAACTGGAAAGGTGTTTGTCCCATTGCTGCTTTATGGGAGGTTCTGTACGCCCAGAGGGCCTCTGTAAGTCGATCATCCCAATCACAACGATGTGCGGCAATCGTCCTTGTCAGAATCGAGCAAAGGATGCGATTGGTGACTTCGACTTGGCCGTTGGCTCTGGGGTAATAGGGAGTGGACTTGCGATGGCGGATCTTATACAATTCTGTCAACTCTTCCATGACTTTGTTAAGGAAATGAGTGCCTCTGTCACTTACCAGCTCTAAGGGACTGCCAAAACGGGTGATGATATTCTCGTACATGAACAGGGCCACGCTGTTACCATCGTCCCGCTTGAGGGCTTTAGCTTCACACCACTTTGTGACATAATCTGTACATACGAGGATGTATCGGTTCTGTTTCCTTCTGGTAGGAGGATCGATTGGACCTACGAAGTCGATGCCCCACTTCTCAAACGGCTTTAACGGAAGGATAGGTTGCAGCGGCATGGCACTTGTCTTGGTGGGTTTCCCCATTCTTTGACAAGCATCACATCTTTTACAGTAATCATAGGAATCTTTGTGAATGGTAGGCCACCAATATCCTGCTAGCAGAGCCTTCCTGGCTGTAGCTTCTCCTGCAAAGTGACCTCCACATGGCTCGTCGTGGCAAGCCTTCAAAACAATCCCAATCTCTTCTCCTGCAACACATCTTCTGAGTACTTCATCTTTGCCTTTCTTGTACAGTGCACCACCTAGCAGGGTGTATGGGGCTGATTCTAGCATGAGCTTCTTCCTTTCCCGACTAGAAATACCAGGAGGGTACTGTTGGGTTGCCAGTAGATTGGCAATGTCTGCATACCAGGGAGTTACAGTTTTGACCAAGAATAGGGAAGCATCAGGGAGGTCTGGATCATCTCGTTCCTCGTCTGCAGTTTGTGGGATACGCGACAGATGATCAGCCAGGACATGGGAACGACCAGGCTTAGTAATCACCTCAAAATCAAACTCCTGGAATAAAAGGAGCCATCTCATCATTCGTCCTTTCACATCTGCTTTGTTCATCAAGAAGGACAGGGCCTCATGATCCACATAAAGTTTAAAGTGGGTGGATAGGAGGTAATGGCGAAACTTCTCCAGGGCAAACACCATTGCCAAGCACTCCAGCTCTGTCACTGTATAGTTCCGTTCCCTATCAGTGACTTTTCGGCTTGCATAATAGATCGGTTGATCCAACTTCGAGGAGCCCTTTTGGCAGAGGACAGCACCTAAGCCTTCAATTGATGCATCAGTGTGTACATGGAACTCTTTCGTCCAATCAGGAGGTTGCAGGATGGGTGCCTCTATCAGACACTGCTTCAGAGTGTGGAAGGCTTTGTCACATTCTTCTGTCCAAGTAAACTCTGCATCTTTCCTCAGGAGCTTGTGCAAGGAGGTTGCCTTTGTTGCAAAGTGAGCTATGAACCTTCTGTAGTAACCCACATGGCCTAGGAATCCCCTCAACTGTTTGAGGTTGGTGGGTACTGTCAGAGCTGCAATCTTTTCGATCTTTGCAGGGTCTGTTGATATCCCTTGTGCTGAGACAATGTGGCCCAACAGAACTCCAGAAGAAACCCCAAAGATGCATTTGTCGGGGTTGAGGGAAATCCCATACTCCCGGCATCGGTTAAAGCATTGTTCCAAATGTCCCCAGTGTTCACTGATCAAACTATAGACACAGAAGTCATCCAAATATACTTCGATAAAGTCATGCAGATGATTTTGAAATGTGGCCATCATGACTCGTTGGAAAGTAGCAGGGGCATTGCAGAGCCCAAATGGCATCACTCGGTAAGCGTAGGTCCCCCATTCTGTGGTGAAGGTTGTTTTGGATTGGTCTTCTTCTGCGATCTGGACTTGATTGTATCCGCTGAATCCATCCAAAAGGGAATAAAGCTCATGTCCTGCCACTGTGTCCAACAGTTGGTCTGTGAAAGGGATAGGAAAGTGATCCTTCTTGGTCTTGGAATTAAGCTTTCGAAAATCCACACATATTCGCAGTTTGCCATTCTTCTTGGGTACAACCACGATGGGTGAAACCCATTCACTGTTTGCCACTGGATAGATGAACTCGGCTTCCAGAAGCTTCAGCAGCTCCGCTTTCACCAATGTGGAATAATTCGGGTTCATTCGCCTCTGGCGTTGCCGTACTGGCTTGGCATCAGGCTCCAAATCAATATGATGTTGACATATTGTGGGATCAATCCCCTTTAGGTCGTTGTAAGACCATGCAAACACGTCCAAATTTTCTTTCAACAAGTTGTACAAAGTTGACAAATCCTCTTCTGGGAGACTGCTACCCACCTTTAAGTGGCGTTCAGTGCCTTCTGCATCCACAAAGGTTAACTGCCTTTCACCTTCTACTTCACGGATGAAGGTCCCGCGGACTGCTTCTGGATACAGATCCGACTCCTTCAAGGGAGTGGTATCCTCTTCTGATGTCCCACTAGAACCAACTTCTTCTTTTGGTGGAGACTTAGGTTGCTCCTTAAGACGTTGGAATGGGATAAGCGCCGTTTCGGATTTGGTTTCAAAATTAATTACCTCTTGGCTTGAAGACTCATCTTCTGATGATACATCCAGGAACGTCACATAACAGGGACCCTCTGATGCCTGTTGGGTTAGTTGGATTGGTGCTTGTTGGCACGGTGCATCATCATCATCTTTCTTTGGCGAGGATAGGTTAGGACGGCAGGAGCCACACTTAAAAGACGGCTTGCTCTTCTTTATCCATTTCTTATAATGGTTTTGCATATGAGAAGATACATTTACCAAACCAAATGGTACCATTGCCATTCTGTCCCATAGCATGAGCTCATCGGCTTCTGATGCTTCTGGAACTTCTTCCTCAAATGTATCCTCTTCAGGTGGGATAGACTCTTCTGGCTCACTTTCATCATTCTCTTCGTCCATATCATACTCATCCTCTTCTGTCTCTGTCTCTGCTTCTGCTTCTGTCTCTGTTGATGCTTCTGCTTCTGCTTCTGCTTCTGTTTCTGTAGGAGCTCTGTAACAGAAGAATAGATTCTCTGGTTCCTCTCCTGCCTCTGCCTCTGCTGTGGCCATATAACAGGGAGAGCAGTACATCCATGCTTCTATCTCACTGTCAGAAGTGATTTCAGAAGGCATTCCTGGTTCAGGCAGGAAGTATTCACCCATTGATAATGGCTTTGCATCTTTTGGAAGTCGGCTTACAGTATCCACTGTTAAAGAATGTGCCACTGTTTTCTTGGGAAGGATCTGTTTGACAGCATCTTCATCTGCTGATGTTCCATCTGTAGCCTCATTAGGGGAGTCAGAAGATAATTCCAAGGAGGTGGATCCATGTCCTTTTTGAGAACCATACAGTTTCAGCACCACTTTGTTGGGTCCTCTACCCAAGGTCAAAGTTCCTTTGAACCAATCAGTCCTTGCTCGGGCTTCAAAAAGCCATGGTCTACCTAGTAACAGAGGATAGGATGTACCATAAGAGTTTGGCTTCACCACCAGATAGGTTAGCCAATAATCTTTTCCAGCCACAATAGTCTTCACATATGGGAGAATGCCCAAAGGCTTGATTCTACTCTGATCCGCCAGTCTGATGAGCCATTGGGTTGGTTGCACACCTTGTAAGCCTAGATCCTTCATCGTCACATCCGTCATAATGTTTACTGATGAACCTCCATCAATCAGTGCATTTGCAATGAAGCAGCCTTCTATCCACACGCCAGTCTCTGGGGTACCTGGATCTAGGAAAGCATTAGCCACATCCACTTCTTTTACAGGCTCTGGAGCCTTGTTGGACTTTGTCACTGTGGAGGGAGCAATCCTTAAACCACGTCTTCTTGTCAATATACTTTTGAATCTTTTCCGGCAACTGGGAGACAACATCAATAATTGTCGGAATGTGAGGTTTGGTTTAAAGGTATCTAGATCTCTAACTAGATCGTATTCCTTAATAGGATCCACTGGCTTTTCTAATCGGTTAGGAAATGGGGCAACACCCATTTTCATTTTCCCTCTTTCTTCCAACAGAGGCATTACAGGAGCTTCTTCTGCCACTTGTGGCACTTCCTCCTCTTCTGTATCCTGGACCTCTGGTCCTGTCTCTGTAATTGTCTCTGTAACTCTCTGTGGCTCTGTAGGGCTCTGTACGGCACTGTTAGGCTCTGTTCTGTTCTGTTCTTCTGGTGGAAGATTAAACTTCACTGTTCTGACAGGAGGGTTATGTTCTTTCTGGGTAGGTGGTTCCTTCTGCTTTTCACGCGTGATGGCAGCAACTTCCAATTCCACCAAATTGGAGGTAGGCTCTTGGGCCTTGGCTGGACTATCAGTAGCACTATTTTTCACTGGGGCTGGGCTTGGACAGTCTTTTGCAGTGTGGCCTTCTCCTTTGCATCGACTGCATAAGGGCTTGTAATCCACCGACCTTCGAGGATTTGGACAATTTGGTGAGATGTGTCCCTTTTCTCCGCATCTGTAACACTCCACTTCTGATCTCTGACCACCGCCAGACTGTCTTCCTCTGTAACTTTGAGAGGGAAATCTTCTGGGTCCGAAATTAGGACCAAACTCTCTAGGCTTGGGTCCAATATCTTGTGTGGTCATTTTGGATTCCAGCAGGTTGAATCTTGCGTCTTCTTCCTTCCTTCTCCTATCATGCATCTCCTTCAGAGAGCAAATGTCCTCTGTATGATTCTTCCGCAAACAGTAGGAACAGAAGGCTCCAGGGATGGTTGGTTTCCGTGTACATTCAGTGGCTAAATGACCTGCCTGATGACACTTACCACACCAAGTATTTGACCGCATCACATCTCTTCTTGATCCTGCAACGTTGGATATGCTAGCGGTATTCACTTTCAACGTCTGTAGTTGTTCTGTAATCACATCCATCAACTCCTTTTTTATGTTTGCAACTGAGTTAGATAAATAATCCTTCAAGCTTTCTCCTCCGGACGTACTGGCAGGAGGGTTTTGAGGAGGCTCTGTAATCACTGCATAAACTGGTTGGGTTGGTACAGAGGGATCTATGTTCTGGTTCTGATTCAGAGCTCCTGTTTGAACTGTTGGCTGTTGACTCCAGTTGGTAGGGTTCCACTGTTGCTGCTGATTTTGCATTGAGGAGATTGGTTGGGACCATTGTTGTTGTGGTTGAACCATCATTTGAGGCATGGATTGTGGCCACTGTGGATTTGGTGCACTGTACTGTGATACCGAGGGCATGTGTTGGTAGGGGTAGGGAACAGTCCCAGCAACTGCATTTGGTGGATACATCATTCCTGGCATCAGAGGAGGTAAGACTCCTCTTCCTGTATTCATTGCTAATCTAGCTTCCACTTCATCGTACAGTCTTGCACCTTCTGTTGCAGCTTGCAGGGTGGCTGGTCTTTGCAGCTCCACAAACTTACGGACTTCTGGTTGTAATCCTCTGAGAAACACTCCCTTCTGAATGCCATCATCTAGATTATGGTTAGTCCACCTCTTGAGGATGGATTCCATTCTTGAGACATAGGCTTCCACTCTTTCTCCAGAGGACTGACTTAGGTTCATAAATTCCTCTCTCATCCGCTCTTCAAAACCTTCACGCCTGAATTTAGTGAGGAAGGCCAACTTCAGGTCGTCCCATGTGCCAAAAGTTCCTGCTGCTTGTCTCTCATACCACTGAAACGCCGCGCCCTTGAAAGTGGCGGGGAATATCGCTAACCAATGCTCAGGGGTTCTGGCATTGTTAGCCACACATGCTACCATAAACTCTGCTACATGAAGATCGGGGTCTTCATTGTACTCTCCCTTAAAAACTGGCAATGGAACTACATTCGCTGGTCTGTCATCAATATTTCCAGGACGGATCTGGCTTGGAAGTGGACCTCCAGCAGGAGGAGGAAGGGCTTGATGTGCCATTGGGACTTCTGTAAAGAGTTCCGCAAGGGCGTCAAAGGCGGCTTCGACTGTGAGCTCGTTCTCGGCTCTGATTCTTGCTTTCTCTCTTCTCACGTACCTCTGGACTCGTTCTAACGCTTGCCTTTTTATTGCGTCATTCATCAGGGGGTTGACTCCACTATGTTGTTAGTGCTCCACAGAGGGTTAACAGAAGGCTTCAGTCTCTGGAGGACTCTCTTGCCAACATTTCTTCTACTTCTTTCTTTTCAACGTCCCTGAATTCTGCTTTCATGCCGCTGCACAGAGGAAGGTATTCGGTTCTGAAGGTGTCAAAATGCATACGTCTGAGCATTGTGGTGGTGCCATCATCATAGTAATGCCAGCTTCTAATGGTTTCAATAGTGTATGTTGTGAAAAACACTCTGTCTACCAACTTCCAGTGGGTTGCTAATTGAACAAACAGAAGATTATCAGTACACCAAGCATCCCATGTATCTTGCTGTTGAGCATCCACGAACAAATTCCAACTCTTTTCCTTCTTGTCTTTGTGAACCTCTACAGACCAAGACTCCTGAAGCTTCTTCACAATCTCCCACTTGATGTTGTCTGGAAACTTCTCAATGAATGCCAAATCTTCCATGGATGTTCATTCTCTCTGTTTTTGCTCTTCAGTTTGTTCCCAAACAGTTTACCACCAAGATGCAAGTTTCTGCCGCTTCAACATGAAGAGGAAATTGTCCACCACATAGAGCATGCATCATGATGGTGATGTGTTTCCGCCATTGTGGGATGAACTTCTTGTGGAAAATGGCTTTGATTATGAGGAATTCCAACTCTTCAGTGGAAGAAGGAACTTCACAATCATCCATTGAATTCTTCTCTTCTTGGCAATGCCATTTCCTTCATTTTCAGCCTCTTTTGGTGCTTGTTGATGGCAAGTTTCCCCGGCTGCGCACCAAAAACATGGAGCCCCGAGAGGAACACCAAGGTAAAGGGAATTCTCTTGCAAGAAAATCTATCTTGTAACATCAACAAGCTTGTTTATCATGTTTCATATGATCACCATGAAGAAAAGAACACCAGGCACAACAAATCTTCATGCAGCATCATGTAGATCTCCCACGGTTTTTAATAGAATCAACCATATTCTTCAACATCTTCACAAAATCCATCAATAGAACAAAGAAATCAAAGGAATACACCATCTTAGAATGGAAATACATCACATAGTATTCATCTTCAATATCTTCATAGTCTTCTCTCTCAATCTCTCATATACAATCACTCTGTTTCAGTAGAATTGGCTATCTCTGACTCTCTCTCTCTCACTCCATCAATAATACATCATATCCTCACTACAATCTCTCAAAATTACTCTCAATAATCACTCTTAGGTCGTGGATACCCCTCCCAAGAGGTATGTCTGATATGAAAGGTCACCAGAGCCACTACAGTGTCTCTTCATAGCTCACTACTGTCACTTTACTCTAGTCTTCTCTTGAGTCTTCAGCAGCTACTTCTTCCACTTCTTTCAGCTCTTTTGCACTTGTATTCACCTCTTTCCAAGGCTAGAAAACTTTTCCAAAGTCACACATACATTCCACAGAACACTTACAGAACAGTCTACAGAACAGTTACAGTACAGTTACAGTACAGAACAGTACAGAAGCAGAAGCTCTACAGAAGACCTACAAAAGGTTACAGAAGGTCATCAGAACTACATAGCTCACTCTCAAATCATTCAAAACTCTCACAAACCATTCAATAAGCTTTCACAATATCTCATTCTTCATCAATCAATACTCCATCCCTCCTTACAGAAGACAATCAGAACAAAAACAGACCAAAACAGAACAAAACAGAAGGTATACAGAACCATTCAGAACCTATCAGAACATCACAGAACCACCAACAAACATCATAATCTTCCAAAACACAATCAATATCATCCAAAACACTCTCAATCCACTTCCTAATCAATCAATCATCCCTTAAAATCAACCATTCAGCTCTCAAAAACAACAAAAATCAGCCAAAAAACAAGTCATTTCAACACTCAACAGGGACTCCTCTACTTGTCTCATAGAAGGGGTACATCCATCAACTACTTGAGTGGTTCTATATGCAAGCACTCTAAGGGGCTCCTCTACTTGTCTTGTAAAATATGTGCATCCACTAGGTACTTGAGTATCTCCATATGCATGGTGGTAAGCCCATTGGGACACCTTTACATTTCTATGTGAAGGTTAGTGACGTAGATTGTCCTCAATTAGATGATGAGAGGGCTGAGATGACCAAGATAGTCACTAGACTTAACATAGCATTTGTAGTGGGAGTTGTGGCTTATTAGATGGTGACACCTAGATGTTGATATTGGGGTGTCATAAAGGGTATCATAAGATACCTTAAGGACACTATAAATGTATACCTAACATGGCAACCAGGGTATTAGAGTCGTACGCTACATTGACTCAGATTTTGGAGAACATATAGATATAGTAGGAAGTCCATCTTTGGCTTAGGGTCCCAAGAGGAATTCCAAGAAAATGGGGGATTCCAATACAAGAAAATCTATCTTGTCATACCAACAAGCATGTTCGTCATACTTTAATCAATCACAAGAAGAAAATGAACACCAATCTTCATGCAACATCATAGAGTAACTCTCCCACAAATTTACACAACAAATCTTCAGCACATTTTTCATATTATTCATAGAAACTATCAAAGAACCACAAATGAATGATCAAATTTGAATGGAATTTATTAGATAGTATTTATATTTCATCATCTTCATAGTCTTCATAGTCTTTCTCTCATATAGATACAATGTTTTTCATAGAAAATTGGCTATCTCTCATACTCTATCTCTCTCATATGTGCTCTCTCTCAATAATACATTAGAATAACAAAGAATAACTCTCAATAATTCTCTCTTGGTCTTGGATACCCCTTCCAAGAGATATTCCTGATATGAAGAGTCAAGAGAGCTACTATAGTGTCCCTTGAGAGCTCATTACTATCACTATCACTTTAATCTTCACTTCAAGTCTTCATCAGTTGCTTCTTTTGCTTCTTCAAGCTATTTCAATCTTGTATTCTTTCTATTTCAAGATTACAAAATATTCTCCAAGTTAAACATCCATCCATCAGAACACATATAGAAGCTAATAGAGGCTCACAAACCAAATACAGAGACTCTACAAAACACTATAAAAGATATACAGAAGGCATAAAAACCATACAACTCAAACCAAAACCGCTTCAAACGATCAAAAACCATTCAACACACTCTCAACCATTCCTCAAAAGACTCATTCACAATCTCAAGCTCACAAACAAAAAGAAAACACATCAAATCAGAGGTAAAATAGACCCAATTAGAATCAAATAAACATATTACAGAAATTATCAACACATCATATCTCAACTAAAAACCATCATGAGCTTCTTAAATCTACCCAACCATCCTAACACACTCCAAAACACTTCCAAAATCAATAAAAATCAATCAATCTATCACAAAAGCAACCATTTAGCTCACAAAAACAATAAAAATCAGCTAAGAAAACAAGACATTTAAGCTCTCAACATATCCCCATACTTAATCAGGGAGTGTCCTCGCGACCTTGAAACAATGAAGAAAACAACATCTTCAAATATTTTCAACTTTTTTGAACCATATCTCTAGCATTCACACACAGAAACGCATAACACACATAAATCTAAATGACACCCCAATAAGAGAGAATGAAAAGAGATTCTATTAAGGCTCAAATACCAATTATATTAAAAAAGAAACTATTAATGAAGACGTTCTCTTTTAAAGACTTGATGATTTTAGAACCTATCCATGGAAAGAGATTCATCCACAAATAACTTGGGAGGATTTTGAAAGAATTGCAAACAACACATCCTTTGGATAAGGACAATATATATGCTCAGAAGACAAAGAGCATGGAATTACAAGATATCCAACTAACAAGGATCAACATCCACATTGGCATTAATACACAACTTTGGTACTGACTTGTAATCATTATGAGAATGACAGTGCATGTATGCTAAGTACCAAACAAAATGAGCAGTTATTCTAACTGAAGAATCAACAGATTGATGATAGATCTGGGAAAACTATAAATAATTCTGATAAGCTTGTATAGGAGTCTGCCAATCTCTCAAAATCACATGCCAATTAGTGTGACAACTTGTCAATGAATCAATTTGACTCCACTCTTTTCATCTAGGTATCTACAAATCAAAACTAGAGTGGTTACTAACCAACTAAGGGGGACTAAGAATAGAAAATGTGGATGGAGGAAGAGGAACAAGTATCAATGGATGTAGGGATGGATAGGAAAATTTGTAAAAAGAAGAAACGTTAAAGATCAAGACTCAAATAATTTAACTAAATCAAATAAGAAAGGAGTGAGAAAATACACTAGAAAAGTGGAAAGGAGTGTGATAGACAATAGATGACAAGGAGGAGCAGGGGAAAAAACATGATACACAATGAATGGGCAATGAGTAAAGATAAGAATTTGAGGAGCACCTTGCGGTTGAAAAACAAGAGGAGAAATAACATGGGGAGTTGATTGAAGTATAGATAAATAAGAATCAAATCTATGGGCCATCTATTGATAGTAGCTCAGGGAAGGCATTGATGGACCTATAACAAATCAACAATTATAAGCTTCAAAGAAGGAGGTGTCAAAATGAGATTTTTTAGAAACATGGACTAAAAGATTCTTTCTCACTTGTTTAGCATTTTGTAAACGTGGAGGGGCTTCAATTGTTGCTACTAATTTAATACAGCAGACTTTATCCAGAATGCCAAGAAACCTTAGGGCATGAATACACTTTGGAAGAACATACTTGAAAAATATCATCCATTTGTAGCTCCAAATGTTTAACATAAAGAATAGCTTACAAAATAACATCCCCACATACCAAGACATATCCTCATTGTTTGAAATAAGAAGATAACCTCTAAGATACATATAAGACATCATCATGGTGTCATGTATAACTAAATCTACAAAAACCATTCGAATAACCTTTGCTAGGAGATCTGAGGACCAAACATCACTCCATCCCTCCTTTGGATGATGCAAATCCATAGGAAAACTTCATATAAAAGGCCAACTTTTGTTATTAATAGTGTACAAAGAAAGAATGAGTTGGCATGATGTATTCCATAAATTGCTCAAAAAAAGACCACAAAAGGTCCATTCTAGATTGAAGCCTTTCCATCTTAGCTTGGAATAAAGGACACAACATTGCATTACGTTGGAGAGCAGCCAAGCTCGTAGCCGATAAAGAAGATACCAACAATACATTAGAACTTGGAGGAATGGAGTGTGAAAATTTGTGGATGTTAGGCATGTAGGAAGGGTATTGTGCTTGATGTAGTAGGGATTGACAATGGAGGAATTAGAGTAGGAACTGTTTCAGTCACACACTTTAAGTGCTTTCTTTGAAGGACCAGAGGAGGAGGGGAGTCATGATCTTCAGGGATAGTTTTAGAATCTTTAATAGAAGGAGGGGAAACCACTAGAAGATTTTCAAGAGGTGGTGGAATTTCCTTTGTAGGGGTAGAGTATGTTTGGAAAACATACAAATAAGAACCATATGTGACATTAGTCACATTACCCCCTGTCACCCTAATAAAGTGTTGTTCCATTTTGGCAAGGAGATATAAACTCTAATCAATGGTCATGCCCTTAAGTACCATTCTAAAACAACTATTTCCAAAAGGGATCACATATCATGGAAACATAAACTCTGAATATTGTGATGACCTATTTAGCATCCAATACGTCATTACTCTGCTATGTCTACAGGAGCTTCATAATATCCACATTGGAAAAGAGCTCATGGGCTATTGGAAAGGTCTCCCCATGGTAGGAAAGAGACAAAGCCTTCCCCAAGCCTCAAGGTATCATTAGAAGAGTGGTACCACAAACAGAACCAGACTGCTTGCTATAAGAAGTTAATAATTCATCACACAAGGTAGGATAATCAGGAATGAGTAGCAATGAGAGAGCCACAAAATGGGATAGGCTCGCCTTAGTAATAAGGTCTGATTCTAACAATTGAGAATAGTCATGCGATGACATACCAATAGAACATATTGGACTAGGGGACGAGTTTGAGGTGCTATTCAGATAAGAACAAAACACACACACCATACAGACAAACACAAAGAAGGCTTGAAAATAGTAGAATGAAAAACAAATAACATTTCCTCATAGTATCAACTTGTACACAACACAAAAGTCCACCCCAAGCAAACCACATCCTAGAAAAAATTCAGTATAACTTATCCACACATATGACTAATAGCTTCGTGAAATGCAAATATACAAGTACCCTGATCCTTGTATCAACTAAGAAAATAAAAAATATATACACATTGTACCCTAGACTACATTTGTTGGCCATCAAAAGATTAGAAATACAACAATCTTCACCACATAGACATGACAAAACCAAGATGACTACAGCTAACAACATGGATTGATGAAGAGCTAGTGTTACCCTTATACCCATGTATCGTGTTCATTGATTAGATGATGGGATTGCAGTAGTGTAGATGGATTTAGATTGAATGGTAGGTGAATTTTACAAGTTATTATCAATAGATGGATTGTTTTATTAGGTGATCAAACTTAAAATGAAAACCGCAGTTCCTTTTATCCATGAAAGAAAATTATTATGTGTTCATAGTGCATTAAAATGAACCCCAGACTTCAAACTCAACTCTTAGGGTCTCTAAATGTATATTCATTTTTACAAATTATTATATGTGGACCCTTTTTGGTCAGCATGCGTAGAAGTGATGGCTAGTTCATTTTATTAAAAATTACAATGTGCATGTTTATGCATGAAGTGCATGCAATTTGAACGATAAGTTTATTTTATTTAATTTAAAATGCTGTGTTTTGAGAGTGGATGTGCGTGAATCAAGTGGCTCATTTTAGCAATTAAATGTGATTTGTATTGCACCAAAAAGATAAGAAAAAGTTTCATACTTGTAGGTTGTGTGAATGCACCCTAATTTGAATGAGCATACAAAAAATAAATTGGAGAGGAAACCACAACCACAAAGCAATCCAAAATACAATCCAATTAAGCTGAAATTTTATAGTGTGAGGATTTTTTTTTGAAAATACCACATATAATTTTTTCTATATATTTTTGGATTTTTAGAGATTTTTCCTACTTTTTATTTGATTTTATAGGTTGTTGGATTTACTACTATGCAAACAATAATAAAAGGTTGAAAATGGATCATGAAACTTTTTTTTTCGGACCCCAAGGCAACGTTGAGAAATTGACAGTCGGAAACTGATAGTTTTGAGTATCTAACAATAGAATAATCCTTGAATTCCAGATATTATGGTAAAACTTCGCTTGAAAAGATATGGTGCAAAGCGACTGTCTCGAGTTAAAACATATCACCATAATTTGTCTTCGTCTACGGATCAATCGACACTTTTCACACATTTTTATCCACTACACGGCGCGTGAACAACAGCATCTCCACAGCACGGCTAAGAGTCTAGGCACATCATCCTGCATGAACGGCAGCTTAAATGGCACACTCATGATCCAAGAAAATCCTCATGCGTGAATAGCCCTCAATGGAACAAAAAGAACACACACAGGTCCAAATGAGTGGCATAACGTGACAAGCGATGGTGAGGCGTGATCTGTGGGCATTAGATGATGGTGGCCCCATGGATGCGAGTTAATAAAGGAATGGGGGTGTAAATGGGGAGCTTGGGGGAAAGACGAGAGGGTGGGTGGGAGAGGGGGCTATGGGGGGTGGGTGTGCTTGTGGCAGGGTGGGGGAAGAGGGCCAATGGGGGTGGGGGGAAGGGTGGTGGTGGTGTAGGGAGGTGGTGGCAGGGAGGGGGAAGGAGAAGTAGGATGGGGATGGGGATGGGGGAGGATTGATGACACCTAAAGAAACACAAAAATAGTGCACAAAAATATCCATGCATATATCACAATTTCATCTTTTGTAAAGGGAATAATATTCACATTGTTGCAAAAGCACTAAAATACACCTTACATGGGGGGCCACATCCACATCCTTCATAAATATATGGTATACACAAAAATGTACATGCATGCATTTAAAAAAGTTAGAAAGAATTGAAATGAGAAGGCTAAAGCCTTACAAATGCAAATGTATTAAAAAATCAAAGAAATAATAAAAATATGAAGGGTTGTGTGTCTTTTGGGGAAAAGGTGGGGTGGAGTCCACGGCTGATTATGTGCCTCTTCTTCCAAGATTCACACATTCTCCTTTTGTATGGTGCCAATCTTTCTCTCTCCTCTCTCCTCTATGCAGAAATTCCTATTTTCCCTTTTGCTCTTTCTTTTGTGCATAATGGCTGAAGCTATGGATGAAGATGACAAATTCATTTATTAAGAAAGAGATTTATGGTTTCTTTTCAGTTTTGAGATTACTAGAGCCATACACATAGATTTTGTGTGCTTTCTCCCAGGTTTTCTATTCAATTTATGTTGTGGGAGGGTTGCTTTAAAGGATGAAGGGGAGAAGTAGGCTAGGGACGAATGAGTGTGGGAAGGAGGAGGAAGGAGCGTGAGGAGGAGGAGGGAGCATTGTGGGTGGCACGGTAGGTGCAGAGCGGTAGCGAGAGGAGGGCCGATGGCCCGGGGCAGGGGGCGCACATGGCCAGGTGGGCTGGGAGGGAGTGAGAGGGAGGAGGGCCGAATGGGGAGTGTGGAGGGGGTAGAAAGGGGAGGGGGAGGTAGGGAAAGGAGAAGGGAGAGGGGAGATAGAGGCGGGGATGGAAATCAGGGAGAGGGAAAGAAGAAGAAGGAGAGAGAAGAAGAAGAAGAAGAAGAAATAAAAGAAGGGGGAGAGGGAAGTCGACAAGTACGACTGGGTTGGTTTTTAAAAAAAATTATTTAAAAAAACTTGAAAAAACTCATTCCCCCAATAGTCCCGTGCACAAGCGCAAGGCAGGGTAAAAAAGATTTATGGCATCAGGAACAAATGGAAAGGGAGGAGCATGAGCAGGTCAACCACAAGATGTTGTATCCGATGGCGCGTATTTTGAGGCAAAAGCCAAGTGATCATGCAAACACGTAAAGTAACGAGACTAAAGTTTGTGAAAAATTTAATTTGAAAAGACTTGGGCCTTGGATTGATGTGCAACAAAAAGAAAAAGTGGGCAGAACGATAGGAAGAACATGATGGACAACAAAATCAATACGTTCACCATAAAAAACAAGCATTCACATGAAAAATTTAAAATTTTTTCTAAAAAACAAGATAAAAATTTAATATTGAAAAATCTATTTGGCAAAATAGAGTGCAAGAAAGTTGGATTAGCTGGATAAGGCTATCAAATGAAAACATGGGTCTGATGAGAAACAAGAGTGTTCACATGGAAAAATGGTAAAAACACGCACAAAAAGCGGATTAGGAATTAATTCAAAAAGATTTGACAATCAAAACAATTACAACAAAAAGGAAAGATATCAAGGGAGAGGTAAGGTGTTTGACAAGGCTGTCAAGTCAAAATGTAGTTCCAATGGCAAGAGGATGCATTCACACTGAAAAATGTCAAAAACGCATATGAAAACACAATGAAAAATTAATAACACAAAACTCGTGTGCCAAAATGAAGGGGAGGGAAAAAAAAGTCCAATTGGAGGCGTGGCTCAAGGCTATCCAAGCAACACACCATTTCGACGAGAATAATCATATTCACATGGAAAAATAGCCAAAATAACGTAAGTAAACACACAAAAATGAATAATGGACAATCCATGCATCAAAATGACAAGATGTAAAAAGGAAATAATGTCTGAGAAAAGGGAAAGATCAGGGCTATCAAGTCAAATTGCAGTTCTTCGGACATGAGGAAGACACGTTCACATGAAAATATATGTAGTTCACAAAAAATTTGTCAAAAAATAATAACTGCGGAACCAATGCTCAAAACAGAGAGCAATAAAAAGGAAAAGTATCGAATTTGAAGGGACAAACATGGCTATTAGGTTAGATTTCATTTTTGGTGAACATAGAATATGTTCGATTCCAATAGAAGCTTCTTTTTCTCTTTGCTAGAGATGCTCGGGGGTACTATTGTGTGGCCAAGAGATTGGCAATGTTTGCATATCATGGGGTTATTGTTTCAACTAGAAATAGGGAAGCATCATGGAGGTTCACATCATCATACTCCTCCTCTTCAATCTGAGGGATCTACGACTTCAAAATCAAACTCCTAAAATAGGAGGAGCCATCTCATCATTCAGCCTTTAATGTCTATCTTTATTTCTCAGGAAGGATTGTACCTCATGATCCACATAAAACTTGAAGTGCATTGACAAAAGGTAGTGTCAAAATTTCTCCAAGGCAAATACCATCATAGGGCACTCTAACTCAGTCAATGTGTGATTGTTTTTCCAATCAGTGGCCTTACGACTTGCATAGTAGATAGGTTGATCAAGCTTTGAGGAGCCTCTCTGGCATAAGATTGCATCTAATCCTTCTATAGATACATCAGTATGCACATGGAAATTCTTCATTCAATTAGGAGGTTGTAGGATGGGTGCCTCAATCATACACTACTTCAACGTATTAAAGTATTCTTTGCAATTATCTTTTCAATTAAAATTTGCCTCTTTCCTTATTAGGAGCTTATGCAGGGGCACCACCTTTGTTGCAATGTGAAATGAACCACTTGTAATAGTCCACATGGCCAAGAAATCCTCTCAACTATTTGAGGTTGGTTGGTGCAATTAGAGTTGCAATCTTCTTAATCTAGGCAAGGTTTGTTGCTATTCCTTATGTAGAGACAATGTGACCTAACAAAACTCCTAAAGAGACTCCAAAGTTGCTTTTATCGAGGTTGAGAAAGATCTTCTACTCCTGGTATTGATCAAAGCACTGCTCCAAGTGTTTCCAATTTTCACAGATTAGGCTATAAGCATAGAAGTCATCCAGGTACACCTCAATGAAATTATGCAGGTGATTTCGGAATGCGACCATCATCACCCTTTGGAATGTGATAGGGGAATTGTAGAGCCCAAAAAACATCACTCTATAGACGTATATTCCCTATTCTATTGTGAAAGTTGGCTTGGATTGGTCTTCTTCTACTATGTGGACTTGGTTATATCCATTGAATCCATCCAGTAAATGAATAAATTTCATGACTTGCCATTGTATCCAATAGTTGGTTTGTGAAAGGAATAGGAAAATGATTCTTCTTTATCTTGGAGTTCAACTTTTGGAAGTCCACACAGATCCACAATTTTCCATTCTTCTTGGGTACTACAATGATGGGTGAAACCCATTCACTATTGGCCATTGGATAGATGAATTCAGCTTCTAAGAGCTTCAATAATTTTGCTTTCACAATGGCTAAGTAAATTGGATTTATGCCTCTCTGTATTTGACGTGATGTTGACACATAGTGGGATCAATCCCCTTCAGATCTTTATATGACCATGCAAACACATCCAAGTTCTCCTTCAGTAGGTCATGCAGGACCAACAACTCCACTTTTGGAAGACTATTACCCACCTTCAAGTGATATTTAATGCCATCTATATCCACAAAAGTTAATTGCTTTTCACCTTCCACATCATGAATGAAGGTTCCATGGAGTGTTTCTGGTTATACATTTGACTTTTTCAAGGGCGCGGCCTCCTCGTCTGATGCTCCACTGGAATTGACTTCACCTTCAAAGGGAAGTCATCTCTCTATTTGGATTGCTGAAATGGTGTCAAGGTTGTTTCTAATTCTGTTTAATTTAGTTACCTCCCAACTCAAGGACTCATCTTCTAGGGACACCTCTAGGAATGTCACATAATAGGGACCATCTAAGTTTTGTTCAAACTGTTGAATTGGTGCTTGTTAGCAAGGTATGCCATCATCATCCTTTCTTGGGAGGGAAGAGTAAATTAGGGTGACAAGAGCCACTACTAAAGGAAGGCTTATTTTACTTAATCCATTTTTATAGAGGTTTTATGTATGATGTGATTCATTTACTAGTCCAAAGGGTACCAGAGTCATTCCATCCAATAGTATGGAATCTTCAGCTTCACAAGCTTTTGGGACTTCACCCTCATTTGTATCCTCTTCTAGTTGGATAGATTATTCCATGTTGGTTTCAATATCTTCATCTTTTCTTTCATCATCATCCTCTTCAAACTTTAGCTCTATCTCTATAGGGGGCTCTATAAAAGAAGAACATGCTCTCTCTTGTATCTTCTTCTTTTACTTTTGGCTATGCTTCTATATCTACTTTTGCTTCTGACTCTAGCTCTGTTGTGGCCATGTAATAGGGGGAGGAGCAGTGTATCCATGTCTCTACCTCTCACTATCAGATGGAAGTCATCTCTTGTTCTAGTAGAAGATATTCACCCACAATGACTTTTCTTCTTGTGGAAGTTGGCTTATAGTGCCCATTGTCAAGGATTGTGTCTCTGTTTTCTTGGGAAAGATCTGTCTGACAGCTTCTTCATTTGCTGATGTAGCATCTGTAACTTCACTGGAGGATTCTATTAAGACTTTGATAGAGGTGGATCAATTACCTTTTTGTGAGCCATACAACTTTACTACCACCTTGTTGGATCCTTTGCTTTTTTAGGATTAGGGTCCCCTTGAACCAATCCGTCCGTGCTCTTGCTTCAAAAAGCTACGGTCTTCCTAGCATTAGAGGGTATGGGGTCCCATAGATATTTAGTTTCACCACCAAGTAGGTTAGCCAATAGTTTCTTACTGCGCAGGTTTTCTTCACATATGGGAGAATGTCCAAAAGCTTAATCCTACTTTGGTCTACTAGTCTAACAAGCCACTATGTAGGTTGCATGCCTTGTAGGGCTAGATCCTTCATTGTCATATTTGTCATTATATTCATTAATGAGCCTCCATTAGTCAATGCATCTACAATAACACATCCTTCAATCCCAAATGCCAATCTCTGGGGTGCCGGGATTCAAGAAGGCATTGGACACATCCACTTCTTTTATTGGTTCTGGGGCCTTATTGGACTTAGTGGCAGTTATGGAAGCAATCCTTAGGCCACATCTTCTTATCAATATGCTTTTGAATTTCTTTCGATAGCTAGGAGACATGATTAAAATGTTAGGTTTGGTTTGAAGGTTTCTAGGTCTTTAACCAAGTCATACTCTTTGATAGGATCTATAGGCTTCTCCAGCTGATTGGGGAATGGGGAAACACCCACTTTCATATTTTCTCTTTCTTCTAGAAGCTGAAGCATCTAAAATTCTTCTATTATTAGAGGTATTTCTGCATCATCTATCTCTTGGGCCTCTAGTCCTGCTTTTGTAATTGTCACTATGTCTCTTTGTGTGGCATTACAGTGCTTTGTGTTGCACTGTTGTGTTCTATTTCTCTGTTGGAAGAGTTTTCACAGTTTTGATAGAGGGAACATTCTCTTTTGGAACTATTGGTTCTTTTTTCTTAGCATGTGTTATTGTGGCAACTTTCAATTTCACCAAGTTAGAGGCATATTCTTTGGCCTTGGTTAGAATTTTAGCACAATACTAGCCTTTATAGGGGTTGGACTATGGTAGTCTTTTGCCTTTGCATCGACTACATATGGGCTTTTAGTCCATGGAATATCTAGGGTTTGGACAATTTGGTGAGCTATGTCTCTTTTCTCTATATCTGTAACACTCCACTTCTAATCTTTGTCCACCAATAGATTGTCTTTCTCTGTAACTTTGGGTAGGGAATCTCCTTGGGCCAATGAAACTCTCTAGGATTTGGGCCGATATCCTGGGTTGTCATCTTGGATTCTAGTAGATTGAATCTTACTTCTTCATCTTTCTTACTTCTCTCATGCATGTCCTTCAGAGAGAAAATGTCTTTTGTACGATTCTTTCTTAGGCAATATGAACTGAAGGCTCTTGATATGGTTCACTTTCAAGTACATTCAATGACTAAATGTCCCACCTGATGACACTTTCAGCACCATGTCTTAGATCACATCACATTTCTTCCACCTCTCGCAGTACTAGATATGCTAGTGGTATTCACATTTAGTGTTTGTAGTTGTTTTATAATCACATACATCAACTATTTCTTGATGCTTGCAACAACTGAATTGGACAAATAGTCCTTCAAATTTTGTAATCACTATATAAACTGGTTGGGTTGACACATAGAGTCCTCTATTCTGATTCTACTTTAGAGCTCCTGTTGATACTATTGGTTGTTAGTTCCAGTTGTTAGGGTTCCACCGTTGTTGTTGAGCATTGGGGGAATGGTTTGAGGCCACTATTGTTGTGATTGAACTGTCATTTGAGGTATTGTTGTTGATGGCCACTGTGGATTTGATGCATTGTAGTGAGGCACTATTTGCATTTGAGGGTAGGGATAGGGAACAATTTCTGGGATTGCATTTGGTGGGTATACCATTCTTGCCATGGGAGAAGGTAAGACTCCTCTTCTTGAAGTCATCGATAGCCTTGCTTCAACTTCATCATACATTCTTGTACCTTCCACTACAACTTGCACATTAACTGGTTTTCTCAACTGCACAAACTTAAAAAGTTCTAGTTGTAGGCCTCAAAGAAAAACTCCTTTTTGGATGCCTTCACCCAAGCAATGGTTAGTCCATCTTTTCAGTGTGGATCCATTCTAGAGACATAAGCTTCCACCTATTCTCTAGAACACTGACTTAAGTTTATGAACTCCTCTCACATCTGCTCTTCAAAATCTTCATGTCCAAATTTGGTGAGAAAAGCCACCTTCAAGTCATTCCATGTGCCAAAAGTTCATGTTGCTTGTCTCTGATAGCACTAAAACACTGTGCCTTTGAAAGTGGTAGGGAATATTGCCAGCTAATGCTCAGGGTTCTTGTATTATTGGCCACACACACTACCATGAAGGCTACATGAAGATTGGGGTCTTTATTGTACTCTCCCTTAAAGATTGACAATGGGACTATATTTGCTAGTATGTCATCAATATTTTCAAGATGGATCTGACTTGGAAGGGGACCTTGGGTTGCCATTGGGACTTTTGTAAACAGTGTTGTAAGGGCATCAAAAGAAAGCTTCTACTGCTAGCAGGTTCTTAGCTTTGATTTTTATCTTCTCTCTTCTCATGTACCTCTAGATTCTTTCTAATTCTTGCCTCTTGATCGTGTCATTCATCATGGAGTTGACTCCACCCAATTTGTTTGTACTCAATAGAAGGGAATCAGAAGGGCTTGAGTCTTTGAAGGACTCTCTTGCTAATGTTTCTTCTACTTCTTTCTTCTCATAGTCTCAGAATTCTAATTTCATGCCATTGCAGAGGGGAAGATATTCGATTCTAAAGGTATTAAAATTAATTCTTTTGAGGATCGCCATAGTGCTATTGTCCTAATAATAACAACTTTGGAGGGTTTCAATAGCATGGGTTATGAAGAACACTCTATCTACTACCTTCTAGTGAGTTGCCAATTGGACAAACATGTCAAAAGATGTGGATCTAGAGCATGGCATGAGCTATGGAGGATGGAAGAGGTAGACAAGACTCATGTAGACATAGACACATACAAGACCAACTGTCACACAAGTGAATTAGGTTCCAAGATTGAGACTTGGACTCATAAATGCAATCTTGTCTGGAAGAAAAGGACACAAACACTCGATTGAGGGACAAAAGTACAATGACATTACATTGAAAAGTAAACCAAGTACATCATTATATATATCTGACCTTTCTCCACTCTCCTCACTATGCATGTGGAATACAAGAGCCTCTACTAGGCATCATCATTTTCTCTCTTTTTCAACACCCCGCCTCAAATGATGAGTTCCTACACTTGCTAGCATTTTGCCCCTCTACATGTAGACATGACCCGGGAGACTTGCTCTTAGGCAGCTCAGTTAGGTCAAGTTTGAAACTTTACATTCTTGGTAGGTTTTTACAAGATAACATCCACTATTGGAAAATACAAAGAACTTTTTATCAAAACAATCTGTCAAATTTGTTGTTATAGATAGAAAAAGCATCTTCTTCTTCTTCTCTTTCATTCATGAACTGATTCTGGTGGTGATCACCTTGCACTCGTTGGGCTCTTTTCTTGTTGAAAAATTCACTGACTAGATGGCCAATCTTACCACAATAGTGACATATAATCCGATCCTTGTTGTTGTTTTGTTGATGAGTCCTCAACCTCTTCCTTTAGGTCCAACAGCTCCTTTAGTGTATAAGAGGTTTTCCCTAGATGATTGGATACCATCTTTTGCATTCTTGTTCTTATGTTTATTGTCTTCATCAAGAAGAGAGTGCTCAATATCTTTTTGTGACAAATTAGGTACATTGCTGAGAGTAGAGACAAGATTTTCACAAGGATCCTGGTTTACACTAGCAAGGAGTATAGCAATGGCTTCATCTTCATCTATTGTTTTCTTAGAGTGGCAAGTTGAGGTTTTAGACTTTTGAATTTGTTAGTATGCATAGTCATTGAAGTGTTCTCTTTTATGTCAAGCTTATAGAACTACATTAACAACTTGACCTCGGAGTTTTTGGCTTGACTTCCAAAGATCCTGTCAAGCTCATCCCAAGCCTTTTTAGCATCTCTGATGCCAGAGACATGCTGCAATACATCATCAGACAATCCCCAGCAATAATTCCTAGAGCTTTATTATTCATTGTTTTCCACTCTTTGGACTTTGGTTTTTCAGGATTTGGTTGGACCCTCCAAGGACTTTTCCATCTTCACTTTCTTCTTCTTCCTCCTCTTCCTCAAACACATCCCGCAAGTCCTTTCTCATAAGGTGGTACATGGTCTTCTCCTTCCAGGCATGAAAGCCTTCTCCATTGAATTTGGCTATTTGCTCAACCTCTTCCATGTTGATCATCTTCAAATAACCAACAAAAGAGTTGTAGTTCAATGTGTCAAGAGACACAAGAAGATCGGTGTCAAACTGACACTAGTTGAGTAGCAATGGATACTATTCTTTGAGCTTAGTGTTGGATGTCGGTGCTTGATCTGCTTCTTGTTTATTGATTTGAAGTGTTGCTCTTGCTAGGAACTGAGTTCAGGCTCAAATCAGAGTGGCAGTGGGTTAGTGAGCTAAGAGGAGTGGGAAAATGAAGTGGGGATGAACTTGAGTGAGATTGGCTATGGCTTCCACAGTTAGGGTTGCAGACAGGGGACTGATTTCTGAGCTTATGTAGCTCATACACTGAACCATTTTGCATGGGACTCGAGGTGAAGATAGTCCATATGGTAGCCTTCCTTTGCCCCATACTTGCAGGAAGAATCCTGCTACATATTGGGAGCCCAGATGATGATACGACTAGAAAAGGGTGCATATCTATCAAAAGCAAGCTTGAATTCGTGTAATGCTAGTGCAGCTGGAGCTCAATGTTGGCATTTGAAGTGATAGGTAGTTAGCCCCTGAGTTAAGGAAGATGTACCCATAAGAAACTTTGAAAAGATATGGCCTGGTTTAGAAGATCTAGCTGCTCAAAGTAGGGTAGTGTACATGTGTGTGAGTATGCAAGTATTGTCAGTGTAACTAATATAGAGGTGGATAGGCACAACACCTTTACCCCAACAGTGCATACATTAGGGCCTTGGGTACCCATTACACATCATGTGTAGCCTTTGTTGAGTTCATCTTTTCCTTAGAGCTCTCCTTCAAAATGATTTGGTGGCTAGGATGGAATTTGATCCTAGTTGGGACTAATTCTTAGGCCTCCATTGCAATTGAGAATATGGGTCATACATGCTTACGAGTTGTTGATTTTGAGCTTGAACAGTTAGGATTTGGTTAAGGAGATCATTGTTTTATGTTCCTAATGGTTGTTTAGGTGGTGGGGTAGGAGTAATGAACTATCTTTGCCTATGGTCATATTTTGAGAACTAAAAGCTAAGATTATCATTGCATCAATGGACTACAAGTGAATGGCCTTGTTGACATAGTTGACATTGCAGTTTGTGAAGTATTTGAATTGTCATCCCAAGAGAACTTCCAATTCAATTCCTTCCCTATTTAGCAAAATGTAGAAGAAGACAGAAGTGCTTTCAATCTCTCCACAATCAACATTAGCTTACCTTTTCCTAGGAAAGGAGTCGGGTTCACCTCCATATGGATTTATTTTAATGTTGATTAGTTGTAAGCTAAGGTTTACCTAGTTTTTTCTTATTCCATGTGGATTTAGTTTGATGTTGGTTAGTTGTAGTTAAAGCTAACTTAGTTCTTTCTAGTAACAATAAGAAAGGGTGTTAAAGTGAGCTCCTTTAACAATGAGTGAATTGGTGACAACAACTTTGGCCATAGTCTATCTAATGTGGAGATATGTGTGCAATATTAGGTTGTCCTCCAATCTTAAGTTGCTAACCTTCACTACCTTGACATTAAAGCTAGTAGATGTAGGAGAAAGATTGGTGGATGCAACACTAGGCTTGTTGCTTCATTTGGTTATACTCATAGGGGAGATTTGAGGTTTAAAAATGGCCTCGTCAGGGGGTTTGACCAAAATATTCCCTAAAAAATGGGGCATGTTATCTTGGGCATGTTTAGCAAGCAAGACATGAGTTTACAAAGAGTTTGGCTTTTGTTAGTTGGCTTTTGTTAGACATTCTAGTTCTATGGTGCAATTAGCCCAAGCCTTAATGGCTTTCCAATTTTCTTACACCCTGATACAAATACTAGGAATTAGGAACTCAATAGGCATGACCACATTGGTTTCATAAGTTAGTGTGAAGGGGTTTTTTCTTGTGGCTATCTTGTAAGCCATTCCATAGGCCCATACTACTACCATGAGCTTATGTAGTCTAATCTCAAGGTCAAGATAGTCTAAGTTAGCACATTGATAAGTATCTTATTGGTTGATTCCACTTGGTCATTTTCTTGAGGATAGTATGGGCTAGAATCCCTATACAGGACCAAGAACATAAACAAGAGGTGTTTAATGACTTCATTCAAGAAGTAGGTTACTTGATCCCTAACTATCTCAGTGGGGCAATCAAATCCTAAGATGCTTACTTCCATATGAATTTGGCCATAGTTCTTTATGATTGTGAGTTTTCCTACCCTTTGCTCACTTTCTCATATAGTTGATGGCCACATAATTTAGTTAGCTTAGGAATACTGGATAAGACTAATGGGTCCCATGAAGGCTATACACCACTTTGCACAAGGTTGGTATCTAACAAATGGAGAGAGTTCAACGTTTGTCTTTACAATTTGACAGTTTAGTCCTTAGACACCATCTAGGATCTAGCCCCACTAACTATCAAAGGTGGGTCATGAAAGAAATATAGCTATTGATAGAGCCAAAGTGGTCAAAAAATCATAAATCCAAGGAAATTACAAATTGCTAGGGATGCCCTCCGCGATAGCATGGGACCAATTCCACAACAACCTGATTATAGGCCTATGAGAGATGATGTGGTGCAACAACCTAAGGAAGAAATGTTTTGAGAAAGGAACTAAGCAAGCTATGGTTCATAGACCCTAAAGAGCCTCCATTATCATTACCACCACTAGAAGCAAGAGAGTGGGACATGATGGACGTTTTGGAACTCACACCCCTAGAATATCTAGCTACTAAGTAATCACTATAGGAATCCAATTTTTCTCATGGTAACAGGAATCATAAGCGATAAAGGAAGGAAAAAATAAATGAAATCAAGGAGAGGCATAAGAAATCAACCCCAATATGTATTGGGATATTGAGCTCTACATGAGCATAATGACCATTGACATGCTAAGTGTAGATGTGCAGACCCATCTAGCCAAGTGATCCATCATCAATGTCTGCACGTGTTGAGCTTGCCATCTCAACACTCCCCCTCAAGCTCAACTGGATCTCTACAACTCCAAGTAAGCTTCGAAATTTTTGAATCTTCTCTGCACACAATACTCTTCCAAAAAGTACCCCCAAAAACTCAGCATCTCTATCAAACACAATCTCTATAGGTAGACCACAAAGCTTAAAAAGTACTCCTATGAGTTGATATTGTTTGGTTGAAAACTGAACTTTGGTGGAAATAAAGTGGGTCAATTTGGTCAACCTATCACCCACAAAAAATATGATATTCCATCCATGCTTGGTTGTAGGGAGTCCCATGATAAAATCCATAGTAATATCAATCCACTTACCATGAGAAATGGGTAAGAGATATAGCAAACCATTGGGAAAAAGAGAAGAATCTTTATTTTATTGACAATGTAAAAATTGAGAAACATAATCTTTCTAATAAACACCCTTGTGAATATTATCAAAAGTCTCATAGTTCAAGTTGACCTACTGAAGGAAAAGAGTGCACTCTTGAATATTATTTGCTTGAGAGTAGTTTGAGGTGTTAAAATTGACTCCTTGAAATTTGGAAATTCTCCCTATCACCTTCATATAATTTTTGCATCATTCTAATAGCATGTTCATCTATCAAGAACTCCTCTTGAATGTTGTGAATCTAGTCCTTATGATGAATGGTAGACATAGTAAATATTGAGCACATCCACATCCTACCAAGCACTTTAGCCACTAAATTATCTTTTCTAGCCATGCATGATATCTCAAAATCATAGCTTTTAGAAATTAGCCAACCACCACCTTTGCTTGGGAGATAAGCTGGGTTGTGAAAAAGAAAATACTCCCAGGAAATTCACTATATGTATACCCTATATATCACGTGCATTCAGGGCCTATATATAAATATCACTATTTGTGAATTTTTCCTTAATAAAGCATAACCCTTTTCTATTCAATCTATAAGTAGTCCCTTTATATGGAACCCTTCTATATGTAAAAAATGTGTAAAATAAAGGTCCAAATCTAACTGAGTAATCAAAGACACTATCAAGCATAAGGCAGTCATCTTGACTACATGAGAAAAGACCTCATGAAAGTCAATACCATACTCATGCTTAAAACCCTTAGTAACCAATCTAGCATTATTTGCTAGCTTGGAGTGTCAGGGATACTCTTCCACTTGTATATCCACTTGCATGGCAAAGCATGCTTTCCATTAAACAAAGGAACCAAATCCCATGTATGATTTTTTTGCAATGAGTCATACTCTAATTGCATGGCCCTCTTCTAAAAGTGATTATGACCTTTTCACATTGCCTCATCATAGATAAGAGACTCACCAACATTTGTCACCATAATATAATCCATAAAGCGCTCAAACTACTCATGGGGATGTCTATCTCTAATAGAATGTCTCAAAGTAGGCTCTGGGGCATGTACATCCTATCTAACATCATGGTCATGGACCATTGATGATCAATGATATAGGCTATCTAGGTGGTTGTATAAGAGCAAGATGTCCTCCTGAAATATCACCCTGTGTACTTCAACTACTTACTTAGACTATTTATGAATTTTCTCTTCATGGAAAACAACATCATGGCTCTGGCGGATGACCTTTCGAGCCTATGAATCCCATACGTGATAGCCCATCTCACATATATCCCCATAACCAAGGAAGGTGCATTTCATTAACTTAGGATTCAACTTATTACACTTGTATTTGGGAGCATATGGTAGAAATCCTCAAAACAAAATGCATGGAAATGAGCATATGATGGATGTTTGCTAGACCATACCTTCTCTATAACCTAATAGTTAACAGTAGTGCATGGAAATTTGTTAATCAAATGTATAGCAATAGTAATTCTCTCAACCCAAAAATGATGCAGTAAGCTTTCCTAGCTGAATATACTATAGACTCTCTCTTGAATTGTCGTATTCATGCGCTTAGCCATACCATTTTGGGGTGGGATATACAGGGTAATCAGCTGATGCTTAATGCTCATGTCATCACAAAACTGCTCAAAGGCTTAAGATATGTACTCACCCCCATTGCTAGATCATAGGCATTTCATCCTATGCCTAGAGTTGTTCTCAACAAGAGCAAGCCAACATTGAAACATAGCTAATACTTTCAATTTCTACTTTAAGGGATATGCCCAAACCTTATGTGAGTAATCAACAAAGTAATGAAATACTTCATGCCACCTAACGACTAATAGGGGTATAAGTTTACAAACATCGGAGATGAATAAGAGCTAGAGGCTCACCCATGTGCATGATACTAGACTTTTTATGCAAATTATGTGTATGCTTGCCATAAAGACAATGATCATAAGAATCAAAACATCTATAGTCAAGGTATCCAAGGTAACAATATCATAATGATACATGTGGTACTACAATCATGGCCAAATAATGGCCAATCGATCCATATACAAAGAAGGGATAAAGAGTATCAGACTTGGTACCTCATATAATGACAAAATTTCCATAGATAATTTTCCATGAGAAGTCACCAAAAGATAGAAAGTAACCTACATTATCCAACTATCCAGCAAAGAATGGGCTTTTTGTTAAAGTTTAAACAAGGCATACATAATGTAAAGTAAAGATGGAATCAAAGCAAACTGCAGTTGTACATCTCCAATATCGACAATATCCAATGCCAAGTTATTATCCAATCACACAAATCTTGTCATGCTGTGATAGGAGTAGAATCATTTTCCATGAGAGGTAACAGGAAATGAAGTCTCTGAATTAATCAACCAACACTGAGCATAAGCAGAGAGGCATTAGTCAATTGTGAAACATCAAGAGAAGAAGTTGCAAGTATGTAATCATCATCCAAATCAGTATGTACTACATTAATCTCTTCAATCTTGATTTTAGACTTACTGGGGACAATGCTACGATCATCATTCTTTTCCTACACTTTTCCCTTTTTCTTTTTCTTGCACTTATCATCACACGTCTTATGGCATTGTGGCTGAATGTGACCTTGCTTCCCACAATAATGACAAGTCAATGTGGGCTTATAGGTCACAAACTTACCGTGAGATTATCTACATGACTAAGGATGAGAATTTTGAAAGTATCTTCCACGGCAATCATTACTGCTCTTAACATCCTTATTGCCTTTGATTGTCAAGGCATGAGAGCTATGGGAAGCATCAACATTCTTTCTACTAACTTCTTTATTCAATAATGTACCCTCTACATCATGTAACTTTAGTCCATCAGTGTACATATTCACACACATAGTAGTACGCAATGTGTCCCATGATTTGGGCAATGTAACTACTAAGAAGAATGGTGGAAGATTCTCTTTGAAGTCAATCCCCTATGAAGACAAATGGCTGAAAATAGAATGAAACTCACATTAGGGGAGTTTTGAGGTCTTGAAAATGCCTTTTAAGAGATAGAGAGAGAGTGATCTAGACCAATAGAAGCAAAGCCTCCATAACAGAACTTTTTTTTTAAAATAGATAAAAATTTATTTTACAAAATGACATATACATAATAATATTAAAATTTTGTATTATCAATATCTATTTTTAGCCTCTTATAATTGTGATTATGACATTCTTTATATTAATGGTATAGTCTCGATCACTTTTATTTAATGATATATCTAGATTAATGATAATGATTGGTTTAATCTAAATTTAAATTAGTAAAAAGCTTGGCACTCATTTTTTTCCTCCTTTCTTTTATTCCTCTCGTGTTTTTCCCTCCTTTGTGGTAGCCTCTGTGTGTGTGTGTGCGCACACACACGCGCGTGTGCATGTGCATGTGCGTGCCATGAATGCACAAATTCGAACTTCAACAAGGCATCTAAGCTCCCAAATCATATCCATATGAGTGTTTAACTCATTCCAAATAGATGGAAGATGGATTCCTACTATCATTAGCAAAGGCAGTTGAATCACCATGCAACAGGTAAAACGTGGGAAAAGACGAAGATATGCGAGCTTGTTTATCTATGCTTGAAAGGGAAGAATCTGAGATTTCAAGCTTGGAGTAAATAAGAATAGCATAAAATAGGTACTAGTACAACATGTGTTTATGCATAGGGAGCTATATTTGGAACTTGGAACTTCAAAATTTCCAATGCATAGACTAAATTGTAAAAAATTGATTCTTAAATTCTTTCTTTTCTTGAACTTGGTTTAAGGTTTTCCATTATAACATTTTTTTTCTTCTAGATGTCTACCCCTCTAATCTTGAGGAATGGCAACCAATCGAGTTTATTGTTGATGTTATTGATGTTATGCATGGTTGGATTGGAGAAAATTTATACAAAAGTAGAAAGAAGATAGAGCTTGTAGAAAATAGAATATTCTTTTATAAGCATTCTTATATTGTCCCCATGCAACACACCCAATGGGGATCAATATCCCCACTTTCTTTGCTAGATTTTTCAAGCTCTGTGGCCTTTGCCAAGTCTAGCTACTAGTGAGGGCTATAGATGTAAAATATTTTCTGAGATACAAAGAGTATTAAAACCTAATATCTCAAGTAGGATAAGCAAAGCTACTTTGTTTATGCATATTAATGTATTTATTGATTTCTTTTCTAATGCCAAGATAAGAAGATCAAAGGCCATGCTTTCAGTGAAGAGACTAACATATGATCATGTCATACAATTTGTTGATGAAGGATGGGATACTAGGATAGAAGGAAAAATTATACGTAGTAAGATAGATCAAGACTCTATAGCTTGTAAATATATGGTTGCTACTTAAGATTTCATCCTTAGCTTTTATTATAGTAGATGGCATCTTGATAATTTTAGCAAAGATCCTATTGTGGATATTGATGTTTGATTCAATGAGGACATTATTACAATCCTAAAGGTTAGATCATTGTGTACGCTACATCAAGTGAGGATGAATTTACATAATGAGTATATTGAACTACCATGCCCATTTGTATTTCAACTTAATAACAGACGAGCATGTTTTTATATAATATTATATCCACTTAGATTTATATTTGATTCCATTTCTTGATTAACAAACATTTGTAACATATTTTTCGCAAACATCAACAAGGAGAGAGAAGAATATACAATGCAAAGATATTGAAAAAAAATCTCTTTACTATCAATATAAAATACATGTACAAATTTCATGATAAATTTTTAATGACTTATATACACAAGAAGGGCCTACAAGCAATGATGCAAAGCTACTTATTTTTTCAAGGACTTTTCTTAGGAGAAGGGACATCCTTTCTAGGAGTCGTTTTGCCTTTCTTTGATGCTTTGGTTGCCTTAGGTTTTGAAGGCATAGCTTCACCTACTACAGCTACATGCACCCCCTCTCCTTATTGTCTAAGTCCCTACTACTGTATATTCCTAGTTTCATACAATAGACCATTGTGTACTTCATAAACCTTTACTCTTATATACCAAACATGCTTACTTGTATAGCAATCCCTTGAAACCTGTCATACATTTGTAAGAAAAGATTTTTAGTTCATTGTTATTTTTTACAATGGACTATATTATTATCATCAATGGACTATTTTGCAATGGGCCTCTATCTTAAATTTTAGTATCTTTCACATTATCTTTACAAGTTTATCATCATTGAGATAAATAAACTTAACCAATCTTCTGAAATTTGCAATTACTCTCCAACTGCAAGTGACTATCATCCTGATGAGGACACTACAACTAACAATACAAAGTAAAACTATAAAACTTCTTTATGTTAGTTTATAGAATACATTTTTTTATTATGTTCCAACCATATTGATCAAGACCTTACCACAACTTCTCTATATTGCATTGTTGCAAGCAAATTAGAAGGCATGGGAGGCTTTTTCTCTAACATTATAATCAATCTTTTTATAGCTTTGTACTAAAAAGATAATACATTTTAGACCACTTGTAAAAAAAAGATCAAAATATCAAGGAGACCTTGGATTATATAACTTATAACTTAGCATTTTCATGGCTTCCTTTCAAAGAATTAATGAGAAAACATTGCTTGTCCACACAATTTATTCCAATTAGGCTCTAATGAAAATTGAAAACAATCATACTTCAATATTTAGCAAAACAAAATCTGATAAAATCTAATAGAATATCAAATTACATGCTTTTCATTGTATGGAATTAGAAGGAGCTCCAAAGTGTCAAAGTCAATTGGATTGAACCAATGATCAAATGCACTTGCATCAAGTTGACTCCTCATATGGTATGAGATAGATGGATCAATAACCTTAATTTTTTGTTGTATATCAAAGGGGAGCTCATGCATTTACATACCTAACAAAGGAATGGAGATAGTGAGCATAAAAAACCTATTGTTAAAAGAGTATAGCAAGTAAAAACAAATTTGGGTATAGTATACCTCATCCCAACAAGAACAATAGAGTCATTTACTTCTCTCATTTTACTCATGAGGTTCTAAACACAATTAGAGTAAAAAAATATCATATCAGATCTTTTGTTAATATCACCAGAGGTAAAAAGCAAGAGACATTGAAGCCCATAGGATTAGCCCTTTCAAGAAGGATAGATAGCTCTTTTTCAAAAGATGGTAGCTGATTTGCTTCCTTTGCTTCTGTCTTCTTCCTTCTATACTCCCTCCATTTATTTGCCTGCTCTTCTATGGCATTTTCCTCTTTCTTATGTTGTCTTGTATCTTGGGTGACATCTTCAACCTTAGGACTTGGATCACCTTTCTTTTTTCTATATGGAGGCACAATTAAAATATTGAAAGGCATCTCATTAGTAAGGAAGACTGGCTCAAGGACCTTTGAAAATTTGTATCTCAACCTCCTAAGAATTATCATGTCTTTGTCCATAAGTGTAAGCTTATGTGCATGAGTAGCACATATATATTAATCTTGAAAAAACTCAATCAAAAAATATTATGCAACCTCCTAGATGTAGTTGAAAGCTGTCCTTGTCCATCTAAAACTCTCAAGACTATGGTTGTCACAAATTTCTTTGACAAGCCTTTGAAAGGGTAGTTTTGGAATTGCATTATCGAGAGTATTCATTGTAGTTCTAATCTCCTTCTGGCATCTAACATGATGTGAAAATTTTCTCCTTAGCTTTGATTTCCTTGGAAATTTAGAAGGTTTGAAGGATTGATGGATCTTTAAAGCAAGTCCTCTAGGATCAACTTTCTACTTTCTTGTAGTAGACTTAGTTCTAACCATTTGAAATATCTAGAAAAAACTTTAAAAAAACTCAAAATGAGAAGATTGTGAAATTTGACATACAAAACGTGAAATAAGGACTTGTCCATGAGAGAGAGCCACCATTTTTACATTTTATATATCAAAAAATAATTATTTATTTTATTTCGAAGAAAATTCATAAATGAAAAATGATATAGAACTACCCAAGATCTGTTAAAGAAAATTACATCACTATAGAGAAAATTTAACAACTAGCCATGATTTTCAAAGAGAAATTTGCATTACTACAGAGAAAATCTCTTCTTTTTAGCCCAAGAATATAGAAAATAATTAATCAAACACTCCTCAAAAAGGAGTATTTTAGCCAATCCAAGTGTATTATGGGACCTTTGTGTGATGAAATCTTACCTTGTGTGCTAGGTATTGAATTTTTTTTCATTGTGATCATGCTAGTGAAGTCAGAGCAAGAAAAGAGCTTAATGGTTCAAAATTTGCTTTGTGGTTCAAAAATTCTTTTTAAAAGGATATTTCCTCGAAGTATAATGAGAAATTTACTCCACCCATGTCGTGGGTATACCATTGTCGCCTCAAAACTTGTGGCACATATTGCTGACCTTTCTGAACATTATGACACTTTTATGGCATTATTTTTCAAGTGAAAGGGAAGATTTATGAGCCTTCTTTTTCTAGTTTAAATATGGCATTTTTAAATTAGTGCATGGTGCCTTTTGAGCAAGTTTCAAGATGACCATTTATAAATAATTACATGTTGTGAAGCCAATTCAGTCTGTTGTTAACACAAACTTTTCTTCTATGCATGTTTTTCTCTCTCCCACAACCATACACCTTGTGTATGGTAAGCCAAAAATACACGTGCTCTTGATGAAACTAAAAACTACACGTGCTCTTGACGAAACCAATTCATGCTCACAAAGCAATACATTTCTAAGGTAAGAACTTCTATTGGTTATTTCTCTTATGCACAGGCATTGTGATTTATTCTTAATTCCACTAAAAGCAATAGAAATGATTGAATAATTTATTTTAAAGATGTACAAGTAAGGAGTTCATCTTTACTTTGTATTAATTTTTTCCATTACTAAATAGTATATTTTGATCAATGAAACATGATAAGACTCCAAAAAGCTCCTTTGACCGCTATAATCATGTTTCATAAGTCATCAACTCATAAATCGTGGATGCCAGATGAAACGTGAAAGCTGATGCCACGGTTTACTACTTGGCTAATAAAGTCATGTTTCATAAGTCCTGAACTCATAAATCTTCATATTAAGAGCATATTCCAAGTGATGTAGATTGAAAAATGTATTGCCACTTTTTGTTGAGTCATTTTGAGTCAAGGCCTTTTATTTTTTGAAGGCAATTAGGACTTATACAAATCTAAATTTCTTATTTGGATGTAAACAAATGTGGATTGGTTCTTTGTATTCCTAAACTTTTCTCCTTGTTTCAAAATTTCATTCTGAGATTAATTATGACTAAAAGAAAGATTTCTCTAAAGGGAATGGAGGAAGAGGATATGAATGATACATGTGATGAGAAGCTCTTTAGTTTCCTCCATGCAACTGTAATTTCATCCAAATTCAACCACATCCTAGATATGCTCCGAGATATGCTCAATGTTCCCTTTGATTTGCAAGAGCTCTTGAAGGATCTTCAAGACAAAATAAAGGATTATAGGGAGTGTTATGATATACATGCGAAGGGCCTAGAGATTGAGGGATTTGTCCATTACAATGATGTAGTGGAAGCTACCAATGCAGCTAGAATAACTTTGCAAACAAGGTTTAGCCTCATTGATGAGGAGTTCAAGAAGTGGGAATTAGATTTCTTTTTTCATCAGGATCAACATCAATGTCTTCTTATCCACAAGGATGTTGGATTTCTTGTATATCTGAAAGGGAGCGACAGATCGAAGGTTGGACTCGAGAGCTATGGCGGGAGAGCAAGAGCAAGAAAGGGAGAGACTAGAAATGGGAACTCCAACAGTCACAATGTGTGACCGGGCCTTCCTTTATTCAAACTATCACTAAAAGAATAAAGAATAAAGTGACAGTGATGGGTGCCCGCCACCTGCAGTGTGTAGTGGCAGTGATTGTCAGTGTAGTAATACACGGGCGGCTAGGCAGAGGCGCCTTTACCCCCAACAACCTCCCACTTAAAGGCAAATCTGCCCCAGTGAGGAGTGAAAAGAAAAAGAAAAAAGACAGTACAACATGTACACATGTACAACAGGATGAGGAAAGACATCATCTCATCCCATGCCCATCAACCTCCTGAGGAAGGAAAAGTGCTCTGTAGAGAGGCTTTTCGTGAGCAGATCTGCAGGATTCTGGTCAGTCGAGATCTTGACAAGATCAACAGACTTGTCCTCAACGACCCCACTATGAAGTGATACCTCACCTCAATGTGTTTCGTCTTCGCATGGAAGACCGGATTCTTGGCTAATTGAATAGCACTCATAGAATCCGAATGCAGTGTAGGGATAGCATCAATACCAAGGTCAGCAACTAAACGACCCAACCAAATGGCCTCCTTGCAAGCCTCAGTGGCTGCAACATACTCGGCCTCTGTAGTAGAAAGGGCTGTGCATTTCTACACCCTGGACATCCAAGAAACAACACCTCCAGCATAGGTGAATACATAGCCGGAAGTGAACTTCCTGCTATCTATATGTCCTGCATAATCAGAGTTAGTGTACCCCATGACTCCTGTATCCTGGCTACCATAGCATATGCACATATCTGCAGTGCCCTTCAGGTACCTCATGATACCCTTCACGGCATCCCAATGCTTCTTGCCAGGTGTAGCCATATAGCGTGCCACAACACCAACTGCAAAGGCAATATCTGGATGAGTGGCTATCATGGCATACATAAGACTGCCCACTGCGGATGCATAGGGAATCTTGGCCATCTCGGCCCTCTGCTTATCTGTCTGCGGACAATCAGCCTATGATACCTTCACATAAGAAGGCAATGGACAGCCAATAGGCTTTACGTCCTGCATGCAAAAGCGCTCAAGGACTTTATGAATGTACTCCCTCTGTGACAAGTAGAGGAGTCCCTGATGCCTGTCGCGTCTAATGCGCATACCAAGTATGTGAGCGGCCTGTCCCAGATCTTTCATCTCAAAGCTCTTCTTGAGCTGAGCCTTAAGAGCATCTAGCTCATCATGAGCTTTTCCTAGTATCAGCATATCATCCACATAAGTACCAAAATCAATAAAGAACCATCACGGTCTTTCTTCGTGTAAAGACACGGATCCATAGCACTCCGGCTATAGCCCTGTGACTGCATAAAGGCATCAAACTTATGATACCACTCCCTAGGTGCCTGTTTCAAGCCATAAAGACTTTTTTTCAATTTTCACACTAGGTGCTGCCTGCCAGGTTCTGCAAAGCCCTTAAACTGCTCCATATAAATCTCATCATGCAAGTCCCCATGTAAGAAAGCCGTCTTGACATCCATCTGGTATAAATTCAAGTCAAGCTGAGCAACCAAAGCCAAGGCTAAGCGCAAGGTGGTCATCTTAACCACAGGAGAAAAGACCTCGTCAAAGTCCATACCATGCTCCTGCTTAAAACCCTTTGCTACCAATCTAGCCTTGTATGCTAGTTTGGGGTGTCCAGGGGTACTTTTTAGCTTGTACACCCACTTGCATGGCAAAACCTTCTTGCTCGTAGGCAAGGAAACCAAATCCCAAGTGTCATTCTTATGTAGGGAGTCTATCTCAGACTGCATAGCCCTCTCCCAGGAGTGAATGTCACCCCTGCGCATAGCCTCATCATAAGTGAAAGGCTCTCTTGCATCTGTAACCAAGACATAATGCATCGAGGGCTGAAATCTATCAGGTGGACGTTTGTCTCTAGTAGACCGTCTCATGACAGGCTCTCTGCCTGCCCAGCTACCTATCCAACACCCTGACCATGAGCATCTACTGCAGCTATAGGCTGTCCAATTGGTTGTGCGGGAGGTCTCGGCTCCTCTTGAAATATGACCCTGCGGATCTCAACAACTCTCTCAGTCTGCCTATGCATTTTGTCTTCATGGAAGACTACATCATGATTGCGGATGACTTTCTACACCTGCGAATCCCAGAGACGGTAACCCATCTCGCTTGCATCCCCATAACCAAGGAAAATGCATTTGACACTCTTGGGATCCAGCTTACTTCTCTTGTCCTTGGGCACATGGCAAAATGCCTCACATCCAAAGACATGGAGATGCGCATAAGACGGAGGTTTTCCAATCCATACTTCCTCTGCAACTTGAAAATCCAAACCACTAGAGGGTGATCTGTTTATGACATGCACAACTGTACTAACTGCCTTAGCCCAAAAGCTTTGTGGTAGGCCTGCATGGCTAAGCATACTGTGTACATGCTCCTAGATGGTTCTATTCATCCGCTCAGCCAAACCATTCTGGGGGGGGTGTAGGGGCGGTCAACTGATGCTTAATACCCCTCTCATCACATAACTGCTCAAAAGCACGTGAGACATACTCACCACCATTATCTGTCCTTAAGCATTTAAGCCTATACCCAGACTGGTTCTCAACCAATGCAAGCCATCTCTAAAACACAGCCAAGACATCAGATTTCAGCTTAATGGGATAAGCCCAAACTTTTCGTGAAAAATCATCTATGAACGTAACAAAATACTTTGCACCACCCATAGACTGACAAGGCATGGGCCCACAGACATCCGAATGTACCAATGCCAAGGGCTCACTCATGCGTGGCCTACCAGACTTCTTATGCGTAGACCTAGTCTGCCTGCCATAAAGACAATGCTCATATGAATCAAAACATGCATAATCAAGGGGCGGTAAGTACTGCAAACCAGAAAGCATTTTCATTTTCTTCAAAGATATATGGCCCAAACGGGCATGCCAAAGAGATACATGTGGGAAAGAACCCACAGACAAAACATGATCAAGGGAAGGAGCTGATACAATCAAGGGGTAGAGACTGCCAGCCTTGGCACCTCTCGTAATCACAAGTCTGCCACGAGTGATCTTCCATGCAGAGTCTTCAAAACATACATGATATCCTGTGTCATCAAGCTGTCCAGCTGACATGAGATTGCGTATCAAAGCAGGTACATGATATACATCCTGCATAACAAAACTGCTGCCAGAAGGAAACTGCAGCCTAATATCACCAATGCCCACAATATCAAGAGAGCTGTCATCACCCAAGCGCACAGAACCCGAAACAGTACGGTATGAATGAAACCACTCTCGACAAGGTGTTACATGAAAGGATGCACCTGAGTCCAAGAGCCAACACTATGCATACATAGAGTATATCTCTGTCATTTGCGAAGCACTAGAAGAAGCTGCTAGGATATACTCATCATCATCAACATTCTCGGGTTGCATAACATTGATCTCTTCAATTTTAACACTGGACTTTGCAGGTACTATGCTGCGATCAGAAGACTTATCTTGCACTTTGTCTTTCCCCTTATCTTTGCACCTTTCATTGTGCAATTCATGGCATTGTGGCCTAATATGGCCCTTTTTCCCACAATGTTGACAAGTAACATCTGCATTCCTGCCACGAGATTTGCTACGTGACTTCCCACGAGACTTGGACCGAGATTTCTGAGAATCCCATCCACGGCCACTACCACTGCCATGCTTTCCATATCCATCATTCCTGCCTCTAACTGTCATAGCATGAGACATATGAGAGGCATCCAAATTCTTACAATTAACCTCTTCCTGCAGAAGAGCACTCTCAACATCAGATAATTTCAAGGTAGCAGTAGAGGTACATAATGCAGTGCGGAATACATCCCATGACTCATTAAGAGTACCAAGCAAGAAAAGAGGAGTGACATCTTCTGTAAAAGTGATGTCCTGCGAAGTCAAATTCTTGAGTATAGCATGGAACCGGCTCAAGTGAGTAGACATAGTCACATTCTCCTTCATGCGCAGATCCATAAGCTGCTTCAGCCAATACATCTAACTTGCTGGACTTTTCTTGTAATAGAGATTTTTGATCTTTTTCCACAACTGCCATGCACTCTGTTCTTCCTCAAAGACATTATAGTGAACCTGTTCTGTGAGAGACAATACAATAGTGGACTTGCATAACTCATCAAGCTCAAGCCATTCCTCATCTGGCATAGTTGCAGGCGGATGCCCGCTTAACCTCAAAGGTTTGATTTGCGATTTTTGCACCAAGACCTGCCAAATCTGGCTCTTCCAATAAGAGTAATTCGTACCATCAAGCTTAGTGATATTGAAAATAGCATGATCAGTGGACGAACTCGCCATAATGCAGGCTGGAAGACTATAGACAGTTCAAAACTGCTTGCTGTTTACTGTAGAAAATGACCAAAAAATCACCAAAATCGAGGAAAAATGGCGAAGAAAGTGGAACCAAAGCTACTGCCCACCAAGTACTAGTGAAAGTGTATCATTTCAGAGTGTTTTAGCATGAAAAATCCATGTCAGTCCATATATATATTCTTGTTGTAATAAATTTCAGATTTCAATAAAAGAGAGCTAGCAGTGCCAAAATCAGATCCCAAGGCAATCAGATACTGCCAAGACCAAAGCCAACATCATGCGGGCATAGCATAAGCATATGACGGTCAATAAACATGAATCCAACACCCAAGTATGTCATACAAACATTTGCCATTGAGTAGGCACACCCCCCAGGCAACGGGGCAAAGTGTTCATGCCACTACCAAAACTTGACACAAGTAGGTGTCAGTTCACAAAGATACGGATCCAAAACTGAGACTTAGCTCATAAGCATATAGTGAACCAAGACATATGATGTATCATCCCAAAAGGTAAGAAGTCCCAAAGTCTCAAGTGTCTGTAACTGCTCAATAGCATGTAACGGCTCAATGCATAAAAGTACCACTTGCTCAATGTCTGATATCAGGAATGCTCCCACTGTCACAAAAGCCATATGTACGAGCTCAAGAGCTCAAGCCAAGGAAAGACACAGTGCCAATGACATAAGTCCAAGACAATACATCAATAGTACATCCCGAACATGTAGGCGGTAGAGCATCCGTATGTAGCATCCATAAGCATGTAAGACATCAAGTACATCCCAAGATACAACTCTGGAAAGCCAATAAATAGCTCAAGTAAGCTCCGAGAATCCAAGGTCAAGCCAAGTCCGAGCTCCAGTAGCAATAGGCTCCAAACAATGTAACTAGCATGTAGTAATGGCATAGGCTAAGCATGTCAAGACCGGTCAGACATAAGCAACATACATGCCATAAGTACATCCAAGACGGAGCATCCAAATTCTTTGCAAAGCGAGATCAAGATCAACCAACGATCCTGAAGTAAACCCTGAAGAAAATGATCAAATACCTCTGATGTAATGCCCTGAAGGTGCCCAACAATGCCAGGAAGGTGCTCGGGAAGCCGGGGAGTGACGGGAGCTCGACGGAGTCGGATATGGCTGCCGGGAAGGAGACCCAATGCAAGTAGGGAGTTGATGGAATGCTGAGAATGCCACGAACCAAGCTCAAGAGTCGAAAAGCAAAGCTCTGATACCAGTTGAAAGGGAGCGATGGATCGAAGGTTGGACTCGAGAGCTATGGCGGGAGAGCAAGAGAAAGAAAGGGAGAGACTAGAAATGGGAACTCCAACAGTCACAATGTGTGACCGGGCCTTCCTTTATTCAAACTGTCACTAAAAGAATAAAGAATAAAGTGACGGTGATAGGCGCCCACCACCTGCAGTGTGCAGTGACGGTGACTGTGAGTGTAGTAATACACGGGCGGCTAGGCAGAGGCACCTTTACCCCCAACAATATCTTCAATATATGCACAGTTCTTCTTTAGATACAATACACAAGAAGAAGATAGAGGATATTACAAGTAAAGATAAAGAGGTTGAAGAGAATGGGAAAATGTTCTAGGATGATGTTGAGAACCAAATAGTGTAGGGATTTGATGTTACTTTGTTTAAAAGTGAGAATATTACAAAAGTGGACGAAAATGAGATAGAGTTGAGTGCAAAGACTAAAGAAGGTCCTCTTGATTGTGTCCTAACATTTTCCACTTACCTCATCAATAAAAAGAGATATGTATTGCTAAATGATATTCAACACCTTTTTTATCTCAAAGAAGATTACTGCTTAGCAATCCTTACATGATAGGGCCAAAATGATTAGAATTTTATCGGTTATGAATAGGAATTGCTAGCAAGTCTTAATGTTGAGGGAGAGAATTTTCAAGATAGCTCTGTAGACTTTCATTCATGTATTAATCAGATCGTGGAATATGAAAAGGAGAGGCTACCTATCTATAGAAGAAGAGTTCTCATAAATTCAACAGAAACTTAGTATTGATAACATGGGATATGAAGACAAATTGAAGTCTCCATCAGAGGAGAAACCAAAAAGTTCAATAAATCTTGATGATGATAGTCTTCTTGAATAAGATAAAAACCCTAAGGTATGGAAGATAATTTTAAGATATCCATTGATGTTTATATTAGAGTTTGTTATGCATTATAGAAAAATATTATAGGATACTTATATATTGACATCTTACACTATTGTGGTTTATTATGCAGATAGAAATTGAAGATCTAGACAACTTTCTTAGAAGAGCCAAGGGCTCAATACCATTGAAGCTTGGCAAAAGTCAAGGCCTTGGACATTACATTGAAAGCTTAAATAATCAAACAATTGCAATTTATCATAGCAAGTTGTCAAGCTCTCCAAGCCTGCCAATGATGGCTTTGAAAGCTATCTCCAAGGTGATTCAATCCCAGGGTTTCAATACAGGATCATATAAGATAATTTTTGTGAAGAAATGAGAAGTTGTAGGAGCTTTTGACTTCATGTTTGGATATAGTGGATCTAGGGCACGATACTTCGGAGTTCTTGGCTCTTATTTGCTCTCCCATGTAGGAGACGCCAAGAATTTAAAGCTCCTAAACAAGAGTTCTTGAAACGTAGAGATCTTATTGAGTGGGATGAAACAAAAGATTCCTCTAGAGGCCCTAATGAGTTTCTTGAACTAGAGGCTTTTCTACAACAACAGAGTTAGACTAGAAGATGTTAAGGGTTTCTTGAAACCCATCTTTTTCCATCTCTTTATCTAGTTTTGTAACCATTCTGAAAATCTTTGCTTTGCACAAGAGTTTAAATATCCCTCTTTTCTTCTTTGGGTGGTAGTTTATATAGTTCTTGCCAAAGGTGATGTATTACATGATGTGGTTGTGTCTTTGAGCTTGAATTTGTGCCAAATTTGTCTATAGAACCATTGGAAGACCTCTAGTAAAATGTTTGCTTGTATCTTTCACCTCCATGCCTTGTGTATCTAAAGTATTTTGTTCTTGCTTGATAATGTGATTTTTCTATACCTTGGGTTAACCAGATAGATAGAGATCCATATTTCTTAATAAAATATGGAGCATGGTTGTATAAAATATGTTACATGGTCAACAAATAAAGAAAGTTAATAAAAAAACCTTATACAAGTTAGACAATGAAGAGACATACATGTGCAAACTTCTTATCATATAGTGAGTGAAGTGTTGATCACCCCAAGCTTCTTTCATTACCTTTTTAAAAAGGTTCAATTGGTTTTTGAAGTCTTTGAGATAATCGTCATTCCATTCAATTTTATCACAATAAAAGAATACTTTGTCTAGTGTTTCCCAAACATTGGCTTTTCTATTCCGAGCTTGTCCATTATCAGCATGATCTTTAACTGCATTATGTAGAAACTTCCACTAATTATATCTAATAGTTGAGCCACCATTCCTAGAGTTTATCTTACCAAGTCTCCCATGAAAGCCTAGGAACCTTCTAGCCTTCACTCCACCAATAGATGGCTTTTTGGGGACACAATTGCTATCCTTAGACTTTTGAAGATCTGGTTCAATAACAACATTACCACTATGCAAACTAATTGCAGATAAGACTTTTTCAATCTTTGTTATAGCATCTATTCTAGCTAATAATGGCTTTAGCTTTCATGCAAGCCCTATATAAAGATAAACAAGCTTTTCAATTATCCTACAAAGCACATGAAGTGTACAGATATGGGCATTCACTAAAGGAATATTTAAGACTAGCTTAAACTATGGATCCTTGTTGTGCCTAGAGAGAGCTCTATTCCAATTTCCTGAGTTCAATTGTATAGCTAGGGACATGCAATATAGGCAAGGAGATCTAGTGTTGGCTCTCTTAGACACATTGTACATACATTTGAGTATCTTTAAGTCACCAACTATGTAGCACTCAATTTTATAGTTCCCAAATCCTTCAACAAATAGATATTCTCCTACATGTTGTCTCTTAATACATCAAGTATTGGTGTTTGATGAAAAACCCAATACAATATATCAAAATCCTATGTATCTACTTTGAATGCTCCTAGCCACCAAATGATGTGTTCAGATTGAACACTAAATGACATTGAGTGATTGCAATGACCGGATGAAAATGCTCTATTCATCAAGTTTATAGAGACTCTCTCTAATTTTGTGCATTTTAGAATCTCACTTTCATCAAGTTTAACCACAAATCTAGCCACTTCTTGTGCCTCTTTTAATGACAAGTCATAGAATCTGATCATTAGACATTGTAGGGTGGGCCAAGTCAAGGAAAATAATGTTAAATTCATTGAATACAACTTTCTTGAAAATACTCACTCAGAATCTCCATCACTTTGTTATTCACTCTTTATCTGATAGTTCTAACCACATATGGCCTTGGAAGTATACAATTACATACCTATCCTTGCTTCATATTTGATTATAAAAGCTAGAAAAGTTGTAGATAAGCATTTTGACTAATACTAATACTATCTAGTGTCTTTTGCACTAACTCATATCCAAATAATGATCCTTTATAAATGACTCCAAGCATTATTTCTTTATCTTTTTAAATTTTTTATTCTCCAAAATATCTTTTGAAACTATTGAAGGAAGAAAATAATAATAAAATTGAGATGCTTTTTAAAGAATCTCTTTCACTTGCATTTGGTTGAAGAAGAGACCTAAATAAAATTAGCATCACAAATTAATACAATTAAGTATAAAAAAGCCATATTAATAACCTTTAAAGTGTAAAAAGTGTACCTTGCTGCTTGGATTCTTTTACTACAACCACCTCCTCCTTGTTTGAGACTCTCAATATTTTTAAGAGCCCTTTGTCGATTTCGAAGGCCTAAAATAGTTTGCTTTCATCAACAAGATTTGATGCGTTTCTCCAATGAATGAATCCTCAATTCATAGCCCTCTAGCTTCTATAATAACTCATTATTATGTTTTGATAAAAGACAGTTATCCAAACTGATAACATTCTTTAACCAAGTTAAGTGTGTAACTTAGAAATCCATTATAGCTATCACCAATGAACCTCATCAATGAAGAGCTATTATAGAAAGATGGAGTGCTATTTTTTCTAGGATCTTTGGGATATAGTCTGCCATCCAACCAAAGACCAAGATTCTTTTTTCCTTCAAACTTGAGTACATGTTTCGTAGACTCTGTAATAGTAATGGGCTTTGTTCTCTTTCTTATTGGTTCATACTCATTATTCAACTCAATATAAAGATGATAGAGAGGTCTTTTATTAGAGCTATAGAAATAATTGGATGACCGATCCATAACTAAGGATGTGATTAGAAGATTGGATTGAAAAACTATGTGAATTAGAAACAAGAAGGAAAATGAAGAAAAAACTAGTAAGGACGGGAAAGAAAAAAGAGAGTGAGAATGGAGGGAGATAATCAAACATCAAACAAAATTCAAATTGAATATTAGTTTTCACTTTAATGAGGATGAGTAAGATCTTCATTATGACAACCTTTGTCACAAGAGCTAGGGCTCTACTTATCATAAACATCATGAATCTTCTCCCATAATTGCTAGGCAATGTATCCTTCAGAGACAACATTGTAGAATACCTACTTAGAGAGTGACAACATGATTGTAGATTTACATGATTCATCTGAGACAACATTGTAGAATACCTACTTAGAGAGTGACAAAATGATTGTAAATTTACATGACTCATCTAATTCAACCCAATCCTCCTCATCAAAGTGTTTGAGCTTTACACCTTTGTGTCTCAATGGCTTAATTTACAATTTCTACATCAAAACTTGCCATATCGGTGCCTTCTAGTAGCTGTAATTAGTGCCATCTAAATTTTCAATGTTAAAGATAGCATTGTCATTTGATCCACTAGCCATTATGTTGATAAATGAAAGCACAATATAAGAAGACATGCTATTGTAAATGATTGCAAATCAACCTCAAATCACAACCAATACAAGGTCTAAATGGAAGAAGATACCAAATTGTAGGGATGTCCACTACCTTCTAGTAATGAACTATCAAATCAAAGTACCAACTCAATTAAAGAATGCATAAACCTACAATTATTGCATAGGTATAATAAATGCAGGAGTGAATCCAAGGTCAACTATGGGTAATCGAATAGAAAAATACAAGCTTGCACTGTTAGGTATATCCTACAACGAATGGGATATGTAAGAGTAGCTAGCAACATGGAAGATGCATACATCCATTACCAAGATCTATCACACTCAATGTGTTAGTAATCCATACATCTAGTAGGCATAAACATCATGCATATAGTAGGACTTAGGAGCAATAAAAGAGATTTGCCAAATGCTCGATTGACTAAGCAAGGCTAATGAAGCTCAATACATAGCCAAGTAGTGGGAATACATTGCCGAAATCACTCTAATTTAGAAATAGATTGTGGATCCAAAGCATTAATCAAATCAGCCCACTAAAAGGTAATTGTATCCAAGAAGCATCAAGAGAGCATATATATAACTCAATGAGTCCCACGGTCTCAATGAAAGAAGCTCAAGTTCATGTACATAATGAATCCAAAGCTCAATGAAAATATTCAAGTGTCAAGTGACTCCCACTGGGACAAAATCGAATGCCAACTGAGCAAGATGAGCTTAATAGATCATATACGTGACATTCAAGCATCCAAGTTATGGAGGATGGAGTAAGAAAGTAAGAGAGACTCAAGATGTGGGAAGTCCAACAATCACAATGTGTGACTAACCTTCCCTTATTCATCAGTCATTGAAAGAATAAAGAATGAAGTGATAGTGATGGGTACCCGCCACCTACACTGTACAGGTGTGTGGGTATTGTAAATGTAGTGAATACACGGGTGGCATAGGCACATATGCCTTCCCCCCTCCAAAAAAGAAAAAAACAAGGATCTCTTTGAACAGGATGACATTCTCAGAGTTAGACCTTAGCAAAGGAGAAGGGATTAAGGCAACTTCTCCTTTTCACTAAAGCTTGGTGGGTAGGGGAGATTGATACACATTCAAAAGAAATGTTTAGTATTCTCAAAAAGAAGAAAGAATGGGGGATGCTTCCTCTCTTGATAGATGATGAAGGGTAACACAACCAAAGATCAAGAGCAAAATATCAACATGTTGTATGATTGTGGCTTCAACACCTTTAGAAAGAACTTTGCACCTAGCCTAGAAAAAACCATTGTTGCAAGAGCCAATATAGCAAGGTGTAGGCCAAAAGTCATTCCCCCCCCTCTATAGCTACTCTATTTGATTAGGACCTCTCTATAATCAAATTAGATCGCATTATTAATAAACTCAAAAAAGGAAAAACCTCAAGACTAGATGGCCTTCCCAATGAGTTTTTCAAGGAGTTCAAGTAATATATCCTTCATCCTCTTCTTCTAGTTTGGAAAGAGTCTCTGAATTTTGAAGCACTCCCTCACCATCTCAGTGTTTGTCAAATTAGAGTGATCCACGAAAAAGAGAACAAAGCCCTCCTCTCCAATTGGAGACCAATCACCTATTTAACCTTAGCATATAAGTTTTTTGCCAAAGTTTTAGCCCTTGTGTCATCTAGATGATTGGATACAAAAAGAACAAAAGGGGTTCATCGAGAGGGGGGGAGGGGGAAGGAAGGGTAAGGAGTGAGTTTTTTGAGCAATCTTTAGAGCAAGTTTTCTTCGGCAATCCTCTTGTTTTAATTCCACATAGTTCACTTTTTTCACCATCAATTAGAACCATCTCTACATCTACTTGCACCACCACCATCTCTGCACCACCACCACCACTACCACCTCCACAACCATCACCACCACCTACTTCACCACCACCACCACCACCCATCATCTCCTCCTGCTCATGCTCATGCTCATGCTCATCCTCATCCTTCTCCCCCTCAACTTTCTTATTCTCCACCCCCACACACACATACATTCTCTCTCTCTCTCTCTCTCTCTCTCTCTCTCTCTCTCTCTCTCTCTCTCTCTCTCTCTCTCTCTCTCTCTCTCTCTCTCTCTCTCTCTCTCTCTCTCTCTCTCTCTCTCTCTCTCTAGCTATTCCTAGGTGTATGTAGCCCCTCAATCTTGAAGATCACCCCGAATAGTTAGGCTACTCCTTAATAGTGTAGCTATAAGAAACATCACTTAAACGTAATGGATGGATGGCATGATGCCTATCTCACATGCACTTGTGAACTACATGCCTTACTTTACACATCCTCACTTATTCTATAATTTGGACCTTGGTCACACTTGAAAAAGTTCACAATGATATTTAACTTAGTTTATATGAGACATGATTCTTCAAACTTGTCCTATTATTCATACTTGTTAGATTTTTGTTTTTGTTTATCTTACATATCATTCTTTTTTTCTTGGGTTAGATGTATGATTCACTTTCGCATTTGGTATGTTTGGCTAATGTATGGTTCAATATTATAAATTTTGGAATTTGGTAGGTTCGGCGAAGGACTTACATTTGATTGCATACTTGTGGACTGCCTTAATCCAATCTTCTCTTATGACTCCACATGAGATTCCTAGTAAGTTTGAATTGACCATCTTAGGCTATGCAAGCTACACTTAGGTGGACCTTTCTAGATCTTACACAAGTTAAACTTAAGTGTTTACTATTTTAAAAGAATTTTGTATTTTCTCGATATAGTATAAACCTAGATTTGGAGTTAAAAAATGCATCACTTGCTCTTTTAACATACAGAGTAAAAACATGGGATGCAGAAGAATCTTAGATTTTAGGTTGTGATCTAGTATATCCATTGCAATCCATAAGTTCTCTTGACTCCTATTTTTACAAAGATGTCAAATATCAATAACATGCATTATAATAATTATATCAAAGCTATAAAAATTTTTCTTGGATCGAAACTCTCTAGCCTAAATTTATCTCAAGTTCTAGACTAATATATAAGTGAATATATTTATATACTAATAATATTAATTATAGTAGTATTTTATTATTTAACATCTCCTAATATTGTTTTAATACATCAATATTATCCATTCAAGAATTATATTATTTATAAATATATAATTTAAGTACCAAAATTCTATACAACATATATGTAAATATGTTAATATTAATATATGTTAATTTAACACCAATCACATTAATACATATATTAATGAATTATTATTATCATTGTATTAAAATCATTTCTACTATTTTGATTACATTATATTGATATTAAATATATTAATATCAATGTTAAGATTACTATTATCATATGCATATATATATATATTATCATTATAATAATATAGTAGTATTAATTATAATAATTAAATTAAAATGCTAATAATATATTTTAATACTAATATATATATATATATATATATATATATATATATATATATATATATATGGAGAGAGAGAGAGAGAGAGAGAGAGAGAGAGAGAGAGAGAGAGAATGTGTGTGTGTATGTATGCACATACGCACGTGTGTGTTTTTTTTGTTTTACTTGTATGTAGGCAATATAATATGTCCCTCTATATAAAGCAACCTTACAATGTCCTAGTACCAAATTGTAGACAACTATTACTTTATAACAACATATGTCTAAAATGAGCACTCAAGGTGGTATTTAATGAGGTGAATTACTTGATGGATTTTAAATCAAATACATGGGGATAAGTGGTCTTCTAGAACATTCTTATAATATAAGATGTTTTCCTATTCAATGGGCAACTATAAGAGTCATTTATGGAATGTGCACACACACACACACACACACACACACACACACACACACACACACACACACACACACACACACACACACACACACACACACACACACACACACACACACACACACAGAGGAATTCAAGGGACAATGCTGATAGAGAGACATGGGGGAGAGAAAAAATAATTTGGGAGAGAGAGAGAGAGAGAGAGAGAGAGAGAGAGAGAGAGAGAGAGAGAGAGAGAGAGAGAGAGAGGGAGGAGAGGCAAAATAATTGAGTAGGGAGAGAGAGAAGAGGGGGGATGGAGAATTGGAGATTGAGAAAGTTGGGAGGAGAGAATGAGAGATAGGTGATTGTGATGTTGGCATTGGTGGTATTAAGGAGGAGGAGAAGGAGGAGATAGTGGTGGTGGTGGAGGTGGTGGAGGTGAAGGTGGAGGTAGTGGTGGGGGTGGCTAAAGTAGTGGTGGTGCTAGTAGAGGAGGAGCTGGTGGTGGTAGTGTAAGTGGAGGTGGTTGTAAAGGGACGGTTGCAATAAAAGGTGGAATAAGTGAACTATGTGGAATAAAAATAGGGGAGTTTCCAAAAAAAGCTCACTCCAAAAGCTTGCTTCTTGCACACACTCCATTGAGGGCTACTTCATCCTAGATGCCATTATAGATATTTGGGAGGAATTAGAGCATATCGATGACGCTAAACAAGATGTCATCTTCTTCAAAATAGACTTTTATAAAGCATATGATAGATTAGAATGGGACTTCATCTTTCAATCCCTGCATGATATGGGATTTGGTAAGCATTTCATAAAATACACAATGGTACTCTTTGGTAATTTCTCAACACAAGTCTCAATTCATGGTTCTTTAACCCCCCCCTTCCCACTTAGGAAATCAATTGGGCAAGGATGCCCACTAGTCCCCCCTACTCTTTGCTATAGTGGTGTATGCTTTCGGATGGTTAGTACAAGCTGAGGTGGATGTTGGAAATATTAAAGGGATCACTCTGGCTGATTTTAACAAACAAATGACCCTTAATCTATTTGTTGATGACAAAAATGGAACTATACACAATGATAACACCTCCCTTAGTTCCTTTTGGAATTGTACCCAAGAGTTTTGCCTAGCATCAATTCCATACTCAATTATTTGAAGAAGGCATGTATTAAATCCACTTTGCAACCTTTGTCAGATTGGCTAGTAAACCAAGGTTGCTCCATCATCCCTCATGCCAAGATCTTCTAATTGTTGGGCATCCCAATGGGCTTCAAGGTCACTCAACACCAACATTGGCAATGGGTGATGCTTGGATTAAGGACAAAACTAGACTAGTGGAAAGGATTCCAAGGTAATCTAGCATGACAATCAAATGCCCTAAAACATATTCTTATCTCTTAGTCATCTACAATCTCTCATGTTGCCGTCCTCCCAAAAACTCAATCATCTACTATCTCTCATGTTGGTGTTCTCCCAAAAACTCAATCAAGGAGCTATAAACAATACATAGGAACTTCCTTTGGGGTTCATCAGAAAACAATAGAAATATTCCTTAAGTGGCATGGAGCACATGTGTTCTTCCTAAGAGTAAGGGTGGCTTAAGTCTCTTGGATTTAGAAAAGATGGTTAGCAAAATAGCCGCCAAATGGATCGTTTGTAGTATTCAAGAACCTCATGAGGACTAGGCAATCCTCTTACATAGATGTGTAGAAGGGTTTGTCATCCAAGCATACCCAAGATAGAAAAAACTTTCAGCTATCACCACAACCTTTGCCAACACTCTCGCCAACACTGCAATCATAATCAAAAAGACCTCTTCCCTTGCCAAAATTTTTTTGGATAGCCTAGTTCAAATCCCTTTCAACACAAATCCCAATGTCACTTGCCTTGGGTAGCCTTTCACTCAATATGGTTCAGCCTATTCTGCAATATCACTCTCGACGAACAATTAGAAGTAGGGTGGAGACTATATAAAAAAGGGATTCAACTATGGGAAGACCTTTGGAATTATGACCTCTGTAATTGGCTGAGTATGGAAAGTATCAAAAGTAAAATAGAAACTCGGAAGAGAGATTAACCGGTCCCCCCCACTGCCGTGCATGGCAAAGGCCATCCAAATTAGAGGATGGTTCAATTGCAAAAACACAACACAAGAGAATGGGTTACCCTTGCTCCTGTTAGTAAACCTCCTAGCCCCAAACTCAACAAACTTAATGAGGAATGGCACATCAATCAAGATAGCCATCAATGTGAATTCAAATGTGCTCATATTTGGTCCAAAACAATACATGTAAAAAAATCCACACTACTCTCTCTCATTCTCCATAAGGGACTATGGATAGGAGAAACAACAACAATGCTAAAAATAGGTGATGGAAAATAACCCTGTTGCAAAACTGAAACAAAAAATCAAGCCCATTTGTTTATGAATTGTAGGTTCAATAAAGAAGTATTCAAATTCTTACAACATATTATTAAATCCTTCCACCCTCTTAGCTAAATTGGAAAGGTGTATTACTAGGGGATACCAATGGCCTCCCTATAGAAATCTAGATTTTTATCAAGTCTTACTTCTTATGGGCCATATGGTTCCAAAGAAATGATGACATCTCCAAGTGTAAAATTGACTTCTCGATTCATGGATTGAAATTGGACTTTGTTTGGCATATCACTCATGTGGAGAAGGGAATACTGATCCACTATACCAAACAAGATGCAATTGCCAAAAAGAAAAGAACCATTTAGGATCGACAAGCGTAAGAAGCTCAGGCTCGAATGATTACATTGTCAATGGACTAGGATTTCGCCTTCATCTGTGAAGCAATCCTACTAAAAGCCCCAGATTGGCCTTCTATGGGAACATGCCACTTTTGCGATACCTAAATAATGGCTGCTCTAGCAATACATGCCACTTGCAATGCCCTTGAAGCCTTTGTAAAAACTATAATACTCTTAGTGGCTATTCCTCAAAGCCTCCATTTGGATAATGTAATCATTGTAAATATTTATATTTTACTATTTTTTTTAATTTTACACTTTATAGCCTTTTCCTTAAAAAAAAAAAGAAATGGCAAATACATGCAAATTGATCCCCCCCCCCAAAAGGCAAAATAAAACTTAGTTAGAGATTTTGGTATGTGCTAACAAAAATGTTTGTGAACGCTAGCTTGAGTAAACCTTAGATGTAGGTGAGGGCCTACGTCCCACTTGAGTTCGGCGGACGGCTTAATTTGTATGGGCTGCCAATAAACCTAGTAACATTGGACATGGACCTTACTAAGTTCCTCTCACCGGATCACTTGCGATTTGCATACAGTTTCTTATGGCCTGGTGGCCGTTGTATTAAAAGTTGTCAAGTGGTGCGAAGCATAACGCCAATGAATTTATTGGCGGGGAACAAAAGCGCTTGCAAGTTGCGAGAGTGACGCCCACGCGTGACGCCGCGCGTTTCAAAAAAAACGAAAAATACACTGAACGGTTGATAACAGGGAGAAGAAGCGTCAACGCACTACGGATAAGGGAATCTTCCAGAAATTCTATGGCTTTGAATTCTTGAAAATTCGGTTTTGTGGGATATATATTCAGTTTTTCTGTTCGGCAGTAATTAAATTTGGCGACTGGACAGTGAACGGGATAGAGGCTCTCTGTCTTGTGGGAAGTATGAGCAGAGCAGAGAGCGCGGCGCGGCCATGCGCGGACATAAAAGCTGCCAAAGGCGGGGCTACCGCCACATTTAGCCCCCGCCCCCACCCCCCCCCAATCAACCAACCAACCAACCAACGGGAGCCCCAACAACTTGTCGAGTCTTCCAGTGAGACAAAATGCAGAAACGAAAAACCTTTTGGCCCCAAAAATATAAAGATGACGATAAACTATCTTCCCCACCACTTTCTTCAAGAAGTGCATGCACGTATGTTAGCACGTTCTCTCTCTCTCTCTCTCTCTATGTAGCTAGGTGCATGGAGCTTTTTGTCCATCCCTTCAAAAGGAGCGCTCCATGACAAGCAAAAGTGGCCCCTTCCTATGGAACTTGCAAACGAACTCTTCCACCATTACCCATCACACGCTTCAACCCTTCCCATTGGCCTTGCAAATGGTCTGTCCTTCACCATCACTACATAGACACCTTCACGTTGCACAATCAAGCAATGGTAGGTTTGCTCCAATATCCACCGAGAAAGAAGAAGTATCAAGCTTATTTAACTTTTTAGTTTTCTATACATGTGCCTCTATACATATGAAGCAGATCAAGAGACCTTGATCAGTTGCAATAGATTTCTCGCAGTACTGTGCCCCTAGTTGCAATAGGGTTTGCCAGGCAAAGGTGTGCTTGAACTATCCACGGATCCATTTTGCACACTCGAATTTGATATGAATACATATCTTCATAAAGATGGCAACATAGAGGTAGAAGAAGAAGATTGAGGGGATGAAATTGGCATTGGGTTGCTAAAGGGAGTGCCACATAGTTGAGAAGGGGGTGGCTATAGGAAAGTGGAGAGAGGAGATGCCAACATTTTGGTCATTAAATATAGTGCCATTGTTGTATGTGAGTTTAAGAATCACGCCATGCCTAAGTATATGGACTTGTGAGTGTGCTTTGAGGACTTCACATCTACATAGCCAAATGAAGTCCAAGTTGTAGAGAGAGAATGCAAAAGGGGGGTGGAAGAAAGTCTCATGGACCAATCTCTGATTGAGAACTCCATCAACTCCAACAAGTTCATGGAGTAACCTCATGTTTAGAGGGTACTCCATCAACTCCTTAGTGTTGACATCCACGCCACACAAGTTAAAGTGTTGATTTGGCCTAGGCATGGCCTGGGTCTAACATAAATTGTAATGCAATGTACATAGATGGCATGCATAGAGTGATCATATGGTGGGTGGGATGACAATCAATGTGATACATAGGTCAATGTGGACATATACTTGATGAGTAATCTAGGCCATGCATGGGTTCATGAGTCTTGGATGACTAGATAGTTGGTGGCAGTAATGGATGGGTGATCACTTCCTGGGATAGAGTGATGTTAATGAAAAGCTTGCTTGGGTCCATATGAAGCAATGGCAAGGTGGAGAACTTATCCTATGCTCAATATTTTATCACATTGAGATAGCTTATGTGGGAGAGGAGAGTTAGTTGTTGGCAATATTGATTACTAAGGGGTACATGGTACACTATGGCTTGAACTTGTTGCTCACACAGTATTTGTAGTATATTGGTATTCCATTTTCTCACCATACTCATGCTAACTGCCTAATTCTCTCTCATGTGCATAGGCTTCAAAGTACACAAGCATATCATATCGGTTATCTTTAAGTTTCAATGTTTATTTTCAAAGATGGTACTATGCAAGGGACATGTTGGCTACCTCTTAAATGACAAGGAAATTTCTAGGACAATTTTGTTATACTAGAATGGCTTTCTATATAAGTATGCACAATTCGTATACGGGCTAAGTTGCACCCAAGGTTTGGGGGGGAGGGGGGTGATGGAATGCAACTTGCTCCACTAATTTTGTGGTCACACCCTTTGGGCTAGGGGGAGCAATGTTATGTTAACCCATACCTTCCCTTGCTAGCAACCCCTGCTAGCCGGGTCAAGCTGTTTCTTATGCTTTGATTGGTTAGTTAGATTTTAGTTGTTGTTAAATTTTTTTTCAATCAAAGCGACTCAAACCCCCTTGTTGGTGGGCCTACAAGCTCAGTCAATCATACATGTATCCCTTTTGACCCTTATGGCATTGTGGAGACTAGGCTCTAAGAGCTAGGGCTCACCCAAGGTTAGTAGGAGGAGTCGGACCCCACTCCCCCTGCTAACCCTTGATCGTACTCTCATACTCATCCTACTAGCACTTTGAAAACACATAGTTTTAAGCTAGTGCTAGCAGGGTTTATGGCATTCTTGTTCTTTCATTGGTGCATATGAGCTTCTCGACCCCACACTCTGCATAATGTTGTTAGGCCTTTGTGTCACTTGATTCAGTAGGTCCAATAATCATATTGCTTTTTAAAAGTTTTCGTTTGCCCTGCTCGACCCAGCTCTAAGACTTGGGTAAAAACTTCAACTCAACTCAACTTGTCATGCCACATGCAAACATATGCAAGACTTACCACACTTGGAAACTTAAAAAAGATAACTTTGCACTACCTAGTACCTGCTGTCTAATCAATCTTTCATGCCACATGGGCAACTTCTCAAAACTGACAGAGTGGCTATCAACATCCTAGGTCGCTTTTTAGGCCCCCAAAGAGGGAATACTTCTTATCTCCTAAAGTACTCTAGTCTACTTCATTTGTGATTTGCCTCTCTCTGTCTCTCTCTCTCTCTCTCTCTCTCGCTGTCACACAGGGAACAGTCAGAGAGGAGATCCTCTTCTGCGCCATGACTATCACCCCTCCCCATGACCATCTTGTAACCAGACCTTCTTACCGATCAGGCTTCGCTCTCGCCCCATTGAGACACAATTCCAATCACTGGTGAGTCATTTTCAAAGTCTATATTTGTTCTCTAGTGTGATGATCATTAGCAGATTGATGCCCCTCATGTAACTGATGGCCTCTCAAGCATGTACAATCATGTAGCAAAATGATGCAGCCTTTTCCAAACTCAGGCTGGATGCTGTGTAGCAGGAGTCTGCAATATTTCTTTGTTGACAAGCAGATATACACATAAATCAGGGGATACTTGTCCTCAGATATAAGCAAGCCAGGGTGTTTTTTTGGGACATCAGCTGATTTCTTCATCTTGTCAATGGCAATGCACTGTTTCTGTGCAAATGAGTAAAAATGTCAATCAATGGGGATACACCTCTTATCCATCCTGTGTTTCTGCATATCAGAACATAAAATCCCACTTAATTATGTGTTTCTTTACATGAGTGCATAACACCTCACTCAATGACTGAGGTTTGGATGATGCATCTCTCATTCATTCTATGTATATTTATATCAGTGCATAAAACCTCACTCAATGAATGAATATTGGATGATGCACCTCTTATTCATCCTATGTGTCTGTATGTCAACCCATAAAACCTCCAAATCAGCTGACAGGCGTTAATACATGTGTGTGACAGGACCATTCCGGATGTTCCAAGCGACATAATTGTGGACGTGGGCGGAATCACCTTTGCTTTGCACAAGGTAAAAAAGAATGTCACCCAAATTGTGGACAGCATCTATCTGCACGGCGCAGTACAATCCAATGCAGGGGCGCTGACTTCGCATATCAAGGGGGGGCTAACTGTGCTTAATTTGGGCCTTGACTGGCTAAAGCCTAAAACTCTAGTAGAGAGAATGGTGGTGTGCCATATTATCAAGATAACCTTTGGCCCAAGGTTTGAGGGATGGTTGACTTTTTGGGCCGCATTTCTAGCTGGAGCTCCACTAATTCCATCATCCATGGCAGCTCGCCGCACGCCGCCCCCCCCCCCCCACCCCCCCCCCCCGCCCCCCCCCCCTCTCTCTCTCTGTGTTCAACCCCTGTCCAAGATTAGCTCTCTTTCTTTCTCCTGTCCCTTGCCAACATCTCCTTCTCAACCTACTTGCTGAATTTGGGCCAATTTCCTAACTGCCTGATTCACAAACATTTTTGACATTTTCCCATGTGGGGAAGGAGGCTCTTTTCCCTTGTTTTTCCCTATAGTGCTCAACATCATGAGCTTCTGCTCGGGAGGCACTGCATACCTAGCTAGATGCAGTTGGGAGCACTGGGCTGCCAGCCTGGGTTTTTGCAAAAGCTTATGATGTTGTTGAAATTCATGATGTGGGGATTATAGTGGGATTTTTTCTAAAGCTTATTGTGATTACAGTTATGAATGTTTGTTGATTGTTGAACGTTGATTATGCATCCTCTCTCAAATGCCTATCCTGAATATTCATGAAGGGAGTTTTTACTTCTCGTGCATACTTTATCTCCCCGCAGATGCATGCTTTATAGCTGGATAAAGTTCCTATCCAGTGTCATAATTCATCACCCCTTTCCTTCCTGCTAAGCTTTCATATTGGCATTGCCTTTTTCAAGATTACTCGTCTCATCTGTCTTCATTACTTCCCTATTGACAAGCAAAATAATGGTGGATTTGTTTGCTCTCTGAGCAGTTTCCCCTCATCTCAAGATGTGGACTTCTGAGGATGCTGGTTGCAGAGGACAAGGAGGGAGAAGCTTCAAGAGTGGAGCTAGAAGGGGTCCCTGGTGGAGCTGAGGGTTTTGAACTTGCCGCCAAGTTTTGCTATGGCATCACCTTAGAAATCTCCAAATATAATGTATCACTCCTCCGGTGTGTAGCAGAGTTCCTGGATATGACAGAAGAGCATGGGGAGGACAACCTAGTTCTGCAAACAGAGACCTTCTTGGAGAGGCTGGGCAGACAGACATTCAAAGAACTGGTTACAATGCTCCACACATGTGAGGCCCTGCTCCCCATGGCTGAGGACCTGCAAATAGTGAGCAGGTGCATCGATTGGACAGCCAATAAAGCTGTGCAGGAACGAGAAGAGAACACAAATAGTTCAATCAGCTTTCTTGAGTTTCAACAGCACACAAACAATTCTGTAGAATGGTGGGTGGAGGATCTGTCTGTCTTGAGGATTGACTTTTTCCAGAGGGTTTTGGCAGCTATGAGGAATAAAGGGTTGAGGGCAGAAGGTATAGGTGGTGCACTTGTTTATTATGCCCACAAATCTTTGAAAGGAATGACAAAGAAGACAATGGGAATCAGTTGGGATTCAAGCATCAAAAGCAAAATCAAGGTGCATGATACTTCCACAGCCATGGAACATGAACAAAGGATACTTGTAGAGACTATTGTAAGCCTTCTGCCCCATGAGAAGCATGTTGCATCCATTAATTTTCTTGTTGGGCTGTTGAGAACGGCTTGCATTTTGGAGACAACATTAGCTTGCCGGCTCGACCTTGAGAAACGGATCGGCAGCCAGTTGCATAGAGCAACTCTTGATGACCTCCTCATTCCTTCTTTTGGTCTATATAACGGGGAGACCCTCTTTGATGTTGACACAGTCCATAGGCTTGTTGCTAGCTTTGTGGAGCAACAAGGGGAGGAAGACTTTGATGATAATTTCTCTGAGCTTTATGATGACATAGATGGCTTCGGTACTCCTTCGCTTACACCCATGCAAAAAGTTGGCAAGCTTCTTGATGGCTACCTTGCAGAAGTTGCAGCTGATGCCAATCTTAGCTTATCCAAATTTTTATCTCTGGCTGAGCTGCTACCACATCATGCTCGACAATTTGATGATGGGGTGTACAGGGCCATTGATATCTATTTGAAGGTAACTTAATTTTGTTCAGTTTTGCAACTATGCTCATCGAAATTGTCCCAATATGCAAGCATGTAGTTCTATAAATCGTACACACTGTGCCTGAGGGTTGGGGGCATCAATTGTGCACTCCTAGCTCTCTCCATCCCCTCCTCCAACCGCAACCCCTCTTTGCCTGCCCGACCCTCCCCCTCCTTACTGTAGTCCCCTATACTTGCTAGATGTCTGCCTAAGTGTCTTTGCCAAAGTAGTTGTCCTTGAGTCCTTGTGACATGAGACCAAATGCCAGATGCAGAGTCTGTACAATGCAAATAGATATCTGTATGGCCTGCAATGGCAATCAGAAAACATGAATGTGTTGCTAATGCGTGCCACAGTGAAGCCATTAGAGTTTTTGGAATATGAGAGACAAATAGATAGTTTGTTTGAGCCTGGCTGTCCAAATGTTTTGCTTTCACTTGTTTGATTGTTTGGCTTCAATTACAACTCTGTTTGCCCTAGGTGAGTATTTTCTCTATCTTGCTCAGAAAATGCTCAAAAGAATGCTAATTTGATTGATTTCAAAACATGGCAGGCACACCCACATTTAACAGATGTTGAGCGCAAGAAGCTCTGCAGGCTGCTGGATTTCCAGAAGCTCTCACAAGAGGCCTGCACACATGCAGCTCAAAATGAGCGATTGCCGGTCCAAGCAGTAGTGCAAGTCCTCTATTTCGAGCAGATGCGAATCCGCAATGTGATGACAGGGACATACCATGCCCCATTGGAGATGGGTGGGTTGGAAGCAACAGCAGCAGCAATACATAAAGTAGGCAGCGGTGGTCTAAATCCATTGGTATCTCCCAAAGACAACTATGCATCGGTGCGACGGGAGAACCGCGAGCTGAAACTGGAGGTGGCTCGAATGCGGATGCGCCTGAGTGACCTTGAAAAGGACCATCAGCACATGAAGCATGACATGGAGAAAGGCAATATACATGACCATCACCACGTTCAGCATCAACATGGCTTCCTACATGCTTTCTCTAAATCCTTCAGCAAGTTGAATCCCTTCCACCATAGGAAGCTCAATCCATTCCACCACTCCCATTCACACGAGCATTATCCAAGTCATGATCAACAACAAAATGGTCATGATTACCCACGGAGAAGGGCTGTTTCGGCCTCAAGTGCATCCAGCCATAACTCTATCGAGCAACCCAAAAAAGAGTCGAGGAAGAAACGCCACTCGCTATCCTAGGTTAGGCCACAAATAAACAGACCCACTTCCAGCAGGTGAAATCAGCGTCTCAGTAGTCCTAGGCTCAATTCATTGGAGCATTGTATATAAAATCCCCCTCCTCAAGACCGCCAAAAACAGCTCTGTTCCAGAGGGGATCTGGCTGTTTGATCTGTTGATGAAGTCAATCTGATCAATTATAAACAGTTTGCAGGCACTCCTCCTTGTTTCCATGCTAACATCACATCCACACACCAGTGTGATTGCTCCCCTCAAAATTTCCCGGAAACACTCTTTAGTGCTAGTCTAGTTTGAAGGTGCTAAACTTCCCCAAATTTCAAAGGATTCCTATTCATTGCCCAAACAACAAAGCTCCAAGGTTTCCTCTTCATTGCCCAAACAACAAAGCTCCAAGGTTTGTCTTTCTTTGCAATCTACTCATGCCCATATCTTGACTACTTGTATGTTGATTAGTCCTTATCCATTCATAATTGCATTTATTCAATGTTATACTTTCATTCCTTTTGGAGCGTGCAAAGGCGACCTTGAGTTGTGTGTACAAAATATCCTTCTTGTGTGTATAAAATATCCTTTCTTTTTGAAGACTTATGCTTTGAAAGATGCTTCAAGGGGTGTATCCAAGGTTTGAATTCATGCACCCAAGTAAGGATGCTCAAAAAATCAATGAAATATATCACTTTTTAAGGTTGCTTTCCAAAGCACCTTCAAATTCCAAGAATGAGCATTGAGAAGATACAACTTAGTTGGTCGATTAGCAGTTTAACGTACATGTGCAATAGACTTCATAACTATCTCACACATGAAGTGTTACATCACCTGCATAGTAGCTATCATCAACGAGGGTTGCAATGACTCTTTGAAGTAGTGGTAAGGAAGAAGCGTTTGAGCTCCCAAATATGCATGGTTTCTTCACATCTGAATCGTCCACAAACTTGATAAACTTGGAGTATTTTGATAGTTGGAAGGAAAATCTACCAATCAACCAAGAGAGCTGCCAAAACTCTCTCAAGGGAATTCAATATGAAATTGTTGAGAGAGTATTTAAGAATCCTTTAGTGAATTTGGCAATCCCAAATAAAAAGTGGGACTATCTCTAAACAAGGTGAACATGTCAAACAATCTCTCTACTAGTAGGAAATCTAACATGCAATAATTAAGAGTTTATCCAAGAATATTCTAGTGAGTAGGGAAATTTTAAAGGCAAGTATTTGTTAGGGGTAAAGGCACCTATGCCTAACTGCATGTGTATTACTACACTGACAGTACCCACACACTTATGCGCAAATCGGATGTCGTATGCGTATGTAGCAAGCGTCGGAAGGTCCCCAAGAACAAAGAACTCTACTTTAAGCTCAAAATCCAAGAGAATAGACTTGCACGACATGAAGCAAAAAGACCAATTAGGTACAATCTCCCCCCATGCCTTGTGTGACTGCTTTACAAAGCATGTATTTAATATTTTATTCATCTCCAAGCTAAAAAATTGCCCAAATTTACAATTAACATGCTTTAGCTTTTTTATTTGCTTTTGTCCAAATAAAGAATAAAGTGGTTGGATACCCTAAGAGTTGGGTTGTGCCCAAATACAATGACCAATCACCCATGCACATACAAAATAATAAATATATGTCAAGTGCTTCAATAAATAAGCTTGTTTGGAAATAAAAGACTAAGCTATAGAAGTCCTTGCCTAGTAGGATTTCTTGGTCCAGTTGTCCTAAGTTAGGTAGGAAGTTCAGACCACCAATTAGGATGACTTCTTTTGTAGTTCTTTTTGGCTTGTTTGTGTTGGCGTAGTTGAATAGCGACTAGCTTTGGATCTCTATCAGGTTATGCTTGGCTTATCCCTTGTGGATCCTCATGCCTTGACTTTGTTAGGGGATAGGGTGCGAGTTGTTCTTCTGATTAGTTGTGTATTCTATTTTGTGGTAGCTTGATGCTTTTTATGGTCGTTGTTGGTGCAGATCAATTTGTGGGTTCAAGGACCGAGTCGCCCTATCCTGTGGTCCCCAATGAGAGTGGGATTTAACCACCAAAGAAGTGTTGAATAAATGCGGGATGATGCAAATTTTAAGCAGAATTTAAATCTCGATGGGAGTGGAAGACGCGGATTCAACAATGTTAAGTGACCATGGAAGACGAGACTTCTAATTTTTTCAAAGAATCGACTTTGGTAGCGGTTGTGGATCTTTAATAATTTTCTGAGTAGCTAGATGTGTCTACAAACTTCTTGAGTGAAGGTGCCGGATTCTACTCTTGAAACTTGAGGTAGTGCTCATGACTAGCTTTTGCATTGAATATTAGGAAAAAGTGGTATCTTCCATGTGTGTTGGGGTTGTAGTCAACACCATGCCTTCGTGGGTAGGGTAAATGCACGGGATATCCTCTTTTCTCAAGTAGTGCTCCATAGAAGGCCATCCATGCCTCATCACTCTCATCCAAGATAGTGTGTCTCCAAGATAGCTGTGACTCAAAGCCAAGCACCAATCGAGGCTTTTCAAACACCTTATTCTACTAGTACCGTACCTCCTCTCCTCAGCATGAGTCAAGACCTTGCAGCTTTTGATCTAGCCATCTCTCGCCTAACACTGCCCCAATCCCAATCACATGCTTCATGGTGTTCATTAGGAGTATCTGATTGAAATTTTCCATTTCGTTGAAAAAAAAGGTCATCTTTGCATCCCATGACTCCATTCTTTCTAGGGGTGAGAGCTCTTCTTCCTAGTGTATGCTAACTTCTTGTAGCTCTCTTAGGAAGGACACCTTTGGCACATATTGTCGATTTGCCCTAAACTTCAATTCCACTTCACCTAGTTGTTTTTTCCTTCGTTGCATTGGGTCTCTATTTGCAAGAGGATGACTCTTTGGGTGATCACTCTAGTTGTTGTTGTGTGTGGGATGGTTTGGGGGCATCTTCACGTGGTGGTAATGAAGGTTTAGGCTCCTCATGAATCACGAATCCCAATCTTACTAGATGCTTCCTTGTGAGGCCTTCTTGTTCAAGCTATTGGGCCATTTCATCTCGAGTGGGCTCATACTCCAATCATTGCAATAGTGGCCTCAAGGTGTTGTGGAGGGCTTCCTTGGCCACTTGGAGTTTTCTTTTCGATCCCTACATTGTGTCCTTTTCTTTCAGGTTGGTGACTTTTGTATGAGTCTTTACAAAACTCTTCTGCTGGATTCTCGTCATCTTTTCTGCTAGTTGGGCTCTATCTTTTGCCACACCTTTGTCATGCTTAGCATGTGTAAGTTTGCAAGCAAGGTCTTGCATAGGCCTTGAGCTTCCTTCCTCCCATTGGTCGAGATCTTTTTCCTTGCTTGCTCCAACCCTTGCTCTTGCCACTTTATTAGGGCTTCTACAATGCTAATGTATCATTCCTTGCTCTATTGGAGGTGCTCCTTCTCCTAGGTCAGCATGGCTATAGTCCTGTTGAGATCTTCATGTCCTTTGGTGGCTTCCTCCCACTACTCAACCGATTTGAGGGTTCTCGCCTTCATTTGCTTCACTTCTTCATCATCTAGCTGTAATTGTATAATTTTTTGGTCTTGCTCCTTTAGCGCCTCTACCAGTTCTACCATAATTTTTGAGGTATTCTCATGGAGGGCTTCTTCCTTTTTCCTATTCTCTTTATCCTATATCTATATAGTGCCAATAACTCCTCATACCTATAATTATCAATCATTTTTCTAACCAAGATGGCTAGCTCTGTTTTGAGAGTGTAAACCTCCCTAGTGTATTACTGCTAGAGCGTTACATAGGCTTCATTTTCCGTTTCCAGGGCTAACATTTCTTGCTTCCTTTCTTCTTCCTTCTAGTCTCTTTGCTCTTCCAAAGTCTTGAGAATATCAAAGTTCTGTCCAGTTTCTTGAGTGATAAGGGGAACCTAAGACAAGGTGTCCTCTAGCTGTGGCACCTTCTCAATTCTCCTTTGTGGTTCAACTTCTTTTAGTGCAGGCCTCTTTGAACTTGTAAGGGCAGATCCCACTAATGGACTTCCTAACAAAAATGAGTAGAATGCTTCCACCCATTGCCAGCCTTCACTTGAGATTTGACTACGTCCTTCCAACCTAGGAAGCGATGGCAATGGCAGTGGGGCAATAGGTAGTGTGGCTCTTTCAAGTGCTTGGGTAGGCTATGGTGGTGGTGATAAGGGATGAACTGATCCTTTCCCCTTACCCTCGATTGTCTTGTGCCCTTCTCCACTAGCTATGCTTCCTACTCTGCTTGAGTTCATGCCTGATTGATTGGTATTTGGTGGGGCTTCCACTAGGGTTTCTTCTCTTCTATGTGTCTCCTCCATTGAGTTTCATACATCCATGTGATATTCCTCCTCTACTTTCTTATCCTTGACTTGTCTTTCCACTGGGGTTTCTTCTCTTCTACGTGTCTCCTCCACTGAGTTTCATATAGCCAAGTGATATTACTCCTCTACTTTCTTTTCATTGGCTTGTCTTTCTACTTCAGCTTTTTGGACTCATCCATGGCCATTTCCAATGCATCTTCTTCTTTTGACGGAGTCTTTTCTTCTTCACCTTGTTTCTTGGTGGTGTCCTTCTTCTTTCTCCCTTTTGCAGAGATTTTCTCCGTGTTCTTCTCTTGGTCATCTTTCTATGGATCTTGTTCATTACTGGCCTTCTCTTCCTTCTACTTTTTAATGGCTTCTAGCTTTACTTGCTATGCTTCTTTTGCTCTTTTCCTTCTCTCTTCTTTGGTCTTCTTTTCTCTTTGTGTCTATATCCTTTGTTTCTTTTTACTGAGTATGCTTTGGGACCATTCTTCTTCTTCTTGTATTTGCTCCCACCATCCTTGATCATTGTTTTAGTTTTTCTTATCGTGTCTTGAGCCAAGGACATAGCTGTATTCTCTTGGGCAACTAGTATCAGAGCCATCTTCTCCAAGAGCTCGAGCCCAACTTGGCATTACTTCAGCTTCCATTCAAATACCTACAACAGTGTTGAAATGCATGGATCTGAGCATGGCTATGGCAGATGGAACACAAAGATAATGTTCATAATGACATAGATTAAAGAAACCAACTGTTACTCGAGTGAATTAGGTTCCAAGATGGAAGCTTGGACTCATAAACACAATCTTGAGTATGACACTGATTTTGACTGAAATGACAAAGTACAATAGTATTCCCTCATTGAATGATAAGAAGGTACAACACTTTATAGGCTCATGATGGTTCCCTTTTTTCTCCACTGTGCTTATGAGATTCAAGCATCCTACATTTCAGGCATCCTCTCTAGTAAACTATATGAGTCTTGCCCTATTGCTCCATACAAAGAGGTTGTCACATGGGTGTGATTGCATAACTCTCAACACCCCTCCTCAATCACAACCGTGAAAAGGCACTAAGTGTACAACGATTGTCATGAGTAGAACCTTGCTAAGTATGGATATGCCACAAACATGGTAATCATCCAGAGGCTGTCGGGGGCAGAAAAAGCTAAGTGTGGGTAGCAAAAACATGGCTAACATCCGGGGGCTGTTACAAGGCCTCACTAAGTGTGTAGAGGCTATTATGCATAGGCTACATGAAGAGTTTTACAAGGCGTATGACATGAGCATTAATGGCAAGTACATACAATAAAAAGTTCTAGTGAAGAGTGAAGACAAGGACCAACAGGCCCTTGTGGGTTTCTTCATCAGATATGTCATGGTAGGTATAACATATATTTTTGTCTTCATGGTCTTCTTTTTCTTGGTCTTCTTCTTCATGGTATGCCTGGTCTTCTTCTTCATTATGGTCTTTGCTTGCATTAGTCTTCATGTCCCCCTCACGCAAAGATATCACCATTTTTGAGATTTGCATGATGACCAAGATAGCTAGAGTGTCTTCAAAATCTTCAAATGAAATCATTGATTGCACTTTAGTGTAGGCAGCTACATTTCTTCCTATAGCACAATTTGGCAAGGAGAGTTGTATCACTCTTTATAACAAGCATATTCATAAAAGACTTGATTTTGGTCATTCCCATAATTGAGAATGAGCTTCAAATTCTAAGTTTGCACAATAGAAGAGTTATACTTCAATGTATCAAGAGACACAAGAAGATTAGTGTTTATCAATATTGAATGAGTATCAAAAAGATACTATCTTGAAGCTTAATGTTGGATGCTTGATCTTCAGGCAGGTAGCTTGATCTTCAGGACTGCTCCAAATATTTTGCACTTGTTGGAAACTAACCAGATCTAAACGATAGAGGATTTCTTGAGCTGGGAACATTGAGAAATTGGAGTGAAAAAAAGCTTGAGGTAAAATGGCTATGGCTGCCCTCTGTTTAGGGTTCATAGGTGGCTGGTTTTTCTATTGGCACAGTGTATAGATGCAATCATTTGCCACAATATTTTATGGGGAGAAGCTTATAAGGTAGGCTCAAAAATCCCTAACACTGTAGGATGAATGGCGGCATGTGTGCACAGCCTTGACCATACGACCAGCATGCAACGTAGTTCAAATAACAATGGTCAATTTTTGTAATGTCGGGCTATGAGATCAAAAAGGTCTAAGGAGGTAGGGTGCAGCGTGGCTATGGCAGACCTAAAGGTAAATTGAAGATAAAGTGGAAGATGAGATCTTGAGCAATCTGACCAGAGATGGAGAGGGACTAGAGGAGTAGAGAGAAGAGCTAAGCCATGCTCACCAAGGCTCTGATACTATGTTGAAATGCATGGATTTGAGCATGGCTATGGCGGATGGAACACAAAGATAATGTTCATGATGACATAGATTAGAGAAACCAATTGTTACTAAAGTGAATTAGGTTCCAAGATGGAAGCTTGGACTCATAAACACAATCTTGAGTATGATACTGACTATGACTAAAATGACAAAGTACAATAGTATTTCCTCATTGAATGATAAGAAGGTACAACACTTTATAGGCTCATGATGGTTCCATTTTTTCTCCACTGTGCTTATGGGATTCAGGTATCTTGCATTTTAGGCATCCTCTCTAGTAAACTGTATGAGTCTTGCCCTATTGCTCCATACAAAGAGGCTGTCACATGGGTGTGATTGCATAACTCTCAACAAGCAATTCATAGTCAATGGCAGCCACAACTTTTTCCATTCAAGGTGCGCATTGACCTCCATTGCTTTGAGGCTTGTTTGTGCCTTCTCCAAGACCTTCCTTGGGTTTTTTGAGCCATGTTAAAGTCATCGTTAAGATTAGTAAGAGTAGCAGGATGACTAGTAAGGACAACCAACATGATTTGTGCTTGGCTGTCCTGCCCTCTTTGCTATGCCCGCATTCCACCTCATCCCAGCACATATATGGTCTTTGGCACTTGGGCAATCATTTGCGAAACTTGATATTGGCCACTTGTACATTGGATATCCCAACCTCCTTTACTTGCCAAAATATACAGTAGACCTACTGTTATACAAGTCTGAACAAAGTTTTCTTAGTCATTTGAAGCTTGTACATTCTTCCTAGGATGTCCATATGCACATGTATTGCTGACGGATACTTGGGGGATGATATGGCATTGATACGAGATGTTATTGGACTTATTTGAGCACATATTTGGCTCAATTTTCTCAGAGATTTCATTACTATAATAGCAGGGCTGAATCACAGAATACTAATGCCTATTGCTCTTGAATGTTATTCAGGTGTTTCATATACATGTATTGATGCTTAGCATTGGTCTTTGCACTCGAATATGCTATTGGATGCTCTTGATTTTGGAAATATTCATCTTGATTGTGCAAACCTTAGTTTCTTCACTGGCTTATGCAATTACAAGCTTGAAAGTTATATTGAGTTTATGCTTTCGGATGTATACTCTATGGATCTTGGATGTCTAGATATCATTCACATGATGTTTTGAGCTTTGCTTAATCATTTGGCATTCAACTTTTACTACTTTAGTGGGAGCTACTCAACTTTATGTACCGAGCCACATTGGCACTTGGATGTACTATAGAGAATTTGGTTTATGTAGTTGAGCGTAAGCTTATCACAGTGAGACAATGGGACTCATTGTGACATGTACATGCTCTCTTGATATTTATGGGATGTAATTACCCCATCATAGGCTGATTTGATCTCTTGGCTTGGACCTAGTACTTATGTCCGTTAGGGTGTTGTCAATGGTATTTATATGCTTTTGGGTTATGAATTGAGCTGTGCTAAGTGGGTTATGCATTTGGCAGTTCTCTTCATGTACCTTTGAGACCTACCTTATGCATGATATCTATGCCTATTGTATATATGGTTGCTGACACAATATAGTTGTGCCTTAAATGCAAGTTGCTCTTGGCTTCTTCCCTCTTGGTTACTCATAGTTGGATGTTGGGTGCTGCAATTCACATCAACCTATCATTTCAATTTATGCAGTCTATTTGAGGGTAGTCACCTAGACTTGACTGTCTTTTATTGACAAGTTGTGGACAGCTTCTTACTTTGGCGGTATCTCATGTCTCTTACTTGATTTAGCAGTGGTTCTCACGTTGATTTGCAAGGTATTACAGAATCTTATCTTTCCTTTTTGTATACTTTCTTGGTCTCATTATGGCTAATGGTTCTCGGGACAGTGTTATCTTCAATATTGAGAAACAAGATGGGACCAATTACAACTATTGGGAGACCTGGATGTGGTATGTTTTAGTGCAGAAATTGTAGGTTAGACAATTCAAAAATGGAGGTGCCAAACCCAAAAACATTGCAACTGAGGATTGGGATGAACTGGATGAGCTACGCAAGTTCATGATCATTTTATCACTCTCTAAGCAAGTTCACTAAAATGTTGTAATTAGAAATCAGATTGTACATGAGCTTTGGACATAGAGTAAGAATCTTTATGACAAGAAAAATTCAATATCTCAAATGTATTAGCTGAAATAGTTGATGGACCTTTGCACACGAAGGAAGTGACTTCTATGTCAACACACTTGAATGAGTTTCACTCCATCATTAGCCATTTAGCTTTGTAGGAGATTGAGTTCAAGGATACTTTGCATCCTTTGTTTTTTCTTAGTACTCTTCTTGAGTCATGGGATACTTTTTGTATGGCTCTCTATGCTAAGGATGGGTTCAAATTGCAAGATGTTGAGAGTACCTTCTTGAAAGAAGATGTGAACAGAAAGAATACGGATGCTTCTTGTACATCCCATGCATTGGCTGTGAGAGGCCGATAGGATAGAAATGGTTGTGGTAGAGACTCTAATAAGTCTTAGTATTAGACACATGGACAATCTCGTAGTAAGTCCAATGGTCATAAGTCCAGTCTTACTTGTCATTATTATGAGAAAGCAGGTCATATTTGGCCACATTGCCATAAGATATGTAAAGACAAGCGCAAGAAAAGAGAAAGGATAAAGTGCACGACAAGAATGATGATCACAACATTGTGCCTAGTAAGTTTAGTGTCAAGATTGAGGAGATTAATGTAGTGCAGCCTGATATATTTGATGATCTTATCATGGCACCTTTTTCTTTGGATTCTTCACAACTGACCAATGCTTTGTCGAGATATACTTAGTGTTGGTTGATAGATTCAAGGGCTTTCTTTCATGTGACCCCTTATAAAGAGTAGTTTCACTCATATTGCAGTATGACTGGATCTGTCTGTTTGGGTAATGACCTCACATTGGAGATAGTTGGTATTGGTGATGTTTAGGTGTGCTTTGGTTTAGGCAATGTGTTCACTCTTCATGATGTACGTCATGTACCATCTTTCACAAAGAGACTTATCTTTGCTAGCACCTTGGATGATGTAGGTTATGTTTTCTCTTTTGGTGATTCCTCATGGAAGATTATCAGTGGGAATCTTATTATTGCATATGATGCTAAGTCTAGTACCCTCTATCCTTTGCTTGTATTTAGGTTAGTTTACCATGTTTTGGTTGTAGTTGCAATTCTACATGTATCTCTTTGGCATCATCACCTTGGGCACATGTCCTTGAAAAGAATGAAAATGCTTAACAATTTGCAGTATCTTTTGTCCCTAGACTATAAGTGCTTTGAGTCTTGTGATCATTGTTTATATGGCAAGTAGACACTTAGTACACATACGAAGTTTGGCATTAAGTGCATGGATGAGCCATTGGCTCTTGTCCATTCGAATGTATGTAGTTCCATGCCTTGTCGTGGTGTAAAGTACTTTGTCACATTCATTGTTGATTACTCACATAAGTTTTGGGCTTATCCTATTAAGCAGAAATTGGTTGTTTTGTCTACCTTTCAACATTGGCTTGCTCTTGTTAAGAACCAATCTAGGCATAGGCTGAAATGTCTAAGGTCAGATAATGGGGGTGAGTATGACTCCAAAGCTTTTGAGCAGTTTTACGATGGGCAGGATATTAAGCATCAGTTGGCCACCCCCTATACCCTTCCTTAGAATGTTATTGCTGTTGAGAACACATGAACATGATGATTCAAGAGAGTCCATATATGCTTAGCCAGATAGGCTTACCCTAGCACTTTTGGGTTGAGGCAGGTACTATTGCCATACACTTGATTAACAAGTCCCCTTGTACTATTATTGATTGCCAGGTTACCAAGGAGATATGGGTTAGGAAACCTCTATCCTATGCTCATTTGCATGCCTTTAGTTATCAGGAATTTTGCCATGTTCCCAAGGAAAAATGCAATAAATTGGATCCTAAGTCGGTTAAATGCATCTTTTTTATTTATGGGGATGCATGTGAGATGGGCTATCACCTATGGGATCTGCAGGCTCGCAAGGTTATTCGCAGCCATAATGACATTTTCCATGAGGACAAGGTGCATAATCAGCATGAGCAGGTGGTTGAGGTATGCAGGGTGATCTTCAAGAAGGAGCCTCCTACTCCCATATAGCCAGCTAGATAACTTGTCACACAGCGCTTTTCCATTGGTCAAGGGCCCACACGTTGTGCAAGATTAGCGTACTTTGAGATGCTTTACTAGAGCTAGACGTCAGCCTGAGCACTTTACCCCCTCCATGGATTATATTATGGTGACATATGCATGTGAATCTCTCTCTTATGATGAGGCCATACACAAATGAAAGTCACTCATAGGACACAACCATGTAATTAGAGTTTGACTCCTTATAGACTAACCATACATGGGATTTGGTTCCTTTGCTTAGTGGTAAGAAGGCACTACTGTGCAAGTGGATATACAATCTGAAAAGTATCCCTAGACACCCCATGCCCACTTATAATGCCAGATTGGTAGCTAAGGGTTTCAAGCAAGAATATGATATTGAATTCAATGAAGTCTTTTCTCATGTGGTCAAAATGATGACCCTACATGGTACTAGATTGGTTGCTCATCTGAACCTTTATCAGGATGTAAAGACACTTTTTTAAAACATGGGGACTTACATGATGAGATCTATATGCAGCCCTAAGGGCTTTGAAGAAAGAGGCACGGAGCACCTAGTGTACAAGTTGAGAAAAAGCCTTTATGGACTTAAGCAAGATCCTAGGGAATGGTACAGAAAATTTGATGCTTTTATGCATTCACAAGAATATAACCATAGTGTTATGCATGATTGCTCTAAGGGGCTCCTTTATCTCTCACAGAAAAATCACAGAAGAAGTATATCTAGAAAGTCCTTGAATAGTTTTATATGCAGGATGGTAAGCTTATTGGCTGTCCTCTACCTTCTCATGTGAAGGTTAGTCAGGTCGATTGTCTGTAGTTTGATGAGTAGAAGGTTGAGATGGCTAAGATCCCTTATCCATCCGTTGTGGATAGTTTGATATATGCCATGATAGCCAATCTTCTTAATGACATAGTATTTGTAGTGGGAGTTGTGGCATGCTATATGGCTACACTTGGTAGATGGCATTGGGTACCATCAAGGGTATCATGAGGTACCTGTAGGGCATAACAGCTATGTGCATATGTTATGGTGGCGAGGATACACAAGAGCCATGGGATACACAGGCTTTGATTATGTAGGATATACATATAGTAGGAAGTCCACCTCTAGCTATATCTTCACCTTTGTTGAAGGTGATGTTTCTTGGATGTCTAGGGTGTAGAAATGTATGGCCCTCTCTACTACCGAGGTCGAGTATGTTGTAGCCACTGAGGCTTACAAGGAGGCTCTTTGTTTAGGCATTGGTATTACTGATGTGGTCCCTACACTACATTCGGATTCTATGATTGCTATCCAATTAGCCAAGAATCTGGTCTTCCGTATGAAGACAAAACATATTGAGGTGCATTACCACTTCATCAAAGAGGTCATTGAGGATTAGTTTGTTGACCTTGTCAAGATCTCAATTGACAAAAATCATGTAGATCTACTCACAAAAAGTCTCTTAGCAGACCATTTTGCCTCCCTTAGGAAGTTGATGGGTGATGGATGAGATGATATCTTTCCTCATCATATTGTACTTATGTACATTGGTAAATTGTCACTATTTTCTTGTTCTCTCCTCATTAGGGTGTACATTCGCCTCAAGTGGGAGGTTTTTGGGGATAAATGTGCTTGTGCCTAGCCATTGTGTATTACTACACTAACAATACCCACACATCTATACAATGCAGATGGTGGGCGCCCATCACTGTCACTTTATTATGTATTCTTTTGGTGACATTTGAATAAAGGGAAGGCCAATCACACATTGTGACTATTGGAGTTCCCACATCTTGTGTGTGTCTCTCCATACACATTGAAGAAGTCAATTTCTTACTCCACCATTAGGAGATTTTTGGCCTAAAAGATTGGCCCTCTAAGAATGATAATGGCAAAATATTCCTAACATGTTGGGGGTACGGTAAAATTGTATAAATGAGCTCCAAATTTCAATGCAATCTCAAAGCCTAGATCTATTATCATTAAGAGCTTCATTGTGATGTTACACAAACGATTCCTTTTCCACGAAAAAAAGGTTATCTATGTAATTAAATTGAAAAAATACCTATTTTCACAAAATCACGGCCTTATGTGAAGCGAGATTATGGCCATGTTGCTTTTATTAAGCTTTCCAAGTTTTCCATAGAAGTCCCACAAATTAAGCACCCTGTGGGGGATCTCACCCCAAGAGATAGGCTTACAAACACTTTGAAAGGTGAGTAGATTCCTACTATCCCAAATACAATGAAACATGAAAAGCCTGATAGATTACGTAGCTAAGAACCTGAAGAGATGATTACTCCAGAACCCACCAAAGATCCAGCACAACAAAATGGATTACTTTCCCTTAGATATGTTGCAAAGTGACTTGTGACCCGTTGTTTGCCAGGTCTGCTTGGTGATGCATCCTTCCTAGAAAGCATGCTTAAGTGACTCCTCCTCCCCGCAAACACAATGGCTATCAGTGAGGTCTCTTCAAATTAGTGGCTATGAACCATACTCCCCTCATTACCCTCCAAAGAAAGATTCTCTCCTCTAGGGGGAATCTCAAAACCCAATTACTAGTAGCGAAGAGCGTCTCCCACTCGGTCTAAAGGTGTCAGAGTGCAGCGGTGCGGAAGAGTAGGACTGAGAGAGAGAGAACGCAGAGAGAGAGAAGAGAGAGAAAGAGACAGTGGAAGATGAAGATCTGCTGCATAAAGTGTGATGTATACAAAGATATGCAGATATATACACGGGCGCAGTGCGCTGGACTGCGTGTCTCCACCTCGATGATGCAACCTGCTGTTCACCTTGAAGTCTGCTGCAGTCTGCACGATCTCCTGACTGAAATCTGCGAACAGAGACAGAATCTGCGCGAGCCTCCAGCCTGTAATCTGCGAGTAGAAGAATGTGGGAGACTGCTGGAAAAAACAGCTATAAATAGCCAAAAAACTGGGCGCCAATATATGCAGGTCGGTTGCATTAAATGCAGTCGACTGTACTGTAGCAGGTCGGACTGCCACGTGGCAGTCCGACTGGACTGTGGACTGTGCAGTCCAACCAGGCAAGTGATCTCTAACACCCCCTCTCAGAGCCTGGGCGGGGCAGAAGCCTGAGGGATCTGGAATGTCTCCGAAGTAGAGCCTGGGGAAGTGCCTTCGTAAACAAATCTGCAAGATTGTCCTTCGTCTTGCAGTACTCCACGGTGATGGTCTCATCCAGAAGCTTCTCTCTGATAAAATGGTACTGGATCTCTATGTGCTTCGTCCAGGCATGAAAAACAAGATTCCGTGCCAAGACAATGCAACTCTCATTGTTGCATTGTAGCAAAGTAGGACGAGTCTGGGGGCAACCAAGCTCCTCCAACAATCTCCAAAGCCACATAGCCTCACATGTGGTGACGCGGCCCGATACTCCGCCTCAATAGATGAAAGGGCTACCGTGGGCCGCTTCTTGCTACTCCATGAGATAACACCTGCACCCAAGGTAAAACAGTAACCGGTAGTAGACCGCCTGTGGTCCACATCACCGGCCCAATCGAAGTCGCTCCAACCTGCAAGAACAAGATCTGAACCACCTGTGCCTGTGGGATAATGAATCCCTAAATCAGACATCCCCCTCAAATATCGAAGTATCCTCTGAGCAGCCTGTTAATGCACCATTTGAGGCTCACTCATAAACCCTACCAAGAGCCCAACAACAAAACAAAGATCAACACGAGTGTTGAGGAGCCAAATCAATGATCCAATCAACTGACGATAGCGGGAAGCATCCGTCATGGGAGAAGCTGAATGGGAAGTGGCCTTCTAGTTCGGATCCATAGGAGTAGAAAGGGTCCGACAATCCTCCATCGCAACAGAAACCAAGAGCTCCTGTACATATCTTTGCTGAGAGATGAAGATCCCCCTCTGAGACTGATAAATCTCATGGCCCAAAAAGAAATGGAGTAGACCCAAGTCCGTCATCTCGAACGTCCGATGTAAAGTTGCCTTCATCTCTTGGACCTTCTGTGCATGATCACCTGTGACAATCAAATCATCAACATACAACACAAAAAGCACACAACCAACCTCAGAAGTGTGTACATAAAGCTGCGGATCGGCCTTAGAATGCCGATATCCCAATTGTGACTGAAGGAACGAATCAATCTTCTTGTTCCATGCATGCAGAGCCTGCTTGAGGCCATACAAGGCCTTCTTCAACCTGTAGACTTTCCCATCTGAAGATCGAGGCTGCTCTACGTAGATCTCCTCCTTCAGATCACCATTGAGGAAGGCGACTTCACATCCAACTGGTAGACACGCCATCTCCTATGGCCAGCCAAGGCAAGAACAGCTCGAATAGTCACCATACGAGCAGTGGGGGAAAAAGTATCATGACAATCGATCCCTGGGCGCTGTGCAAAACCTTTAGCGACAAGGCGAGCCTTGTGCTTGTCCAAAGAACCATCGCTAAGGTACTTGGTCTTGAAGACCCATTTGACGCCAATCACCTTCTTATTCGGGGGGCGTGGCACGAGTGACCAAGTGCCATTCCTCTCAATAGCCTCCAACTCGGCTTCCATAGCTTTCTTCCATGGTGCGGACTGTAAAGCCTCCTTCACGGAGGTGGGCTCTCGATCCTGCATAACACGGGTCATCAAACAATAGTTAGAGCAAACAAGCTCCGTAGAATGTGCCTGGTGCCTCCGTGACCCCCGCGGACCATCCTGTGCTCCCCACTCCTCAGGAACCCCCTCAATCCCTAAATCACGGAGTGTGTCACGAGCCCAACGAGGAGGAGGCCGAACCTCTCCTCGTCTCTCTCCAGTAGCTGAAGACTCTGGGATATCCACCGGTGGTAACTCCTCGGGGGTGACCAGTGGAACAGTAGACTCTGTGTCAGAAACAGAATCAGAATCAAAAGGCGCGGGCTCCAAAGGAACTGTAGTGGGAGCCCAACTCTCCCCTGGATCTCCAAGAACGGGATGCTCCTCACCCGCTGGTATGGCCGGAACCTCCACAAACCACACATCTTGACTGGTGTACACATCCCGCTTGACGGGATCATACAAACGATAGCCTTGGGACTGGGAGCTGTAGCCAACAAATACCTGTCTTCGGGAAGCTGCTTCAAATTTATCACGATGAGCCTTGGGAATGTAAACATAGGCATCACACCCAAAGACCCTAAAATAAGAAACATTGGGTTTAGTCCCAAAGTAAGCCTCAAAAGGTGTCATCCCATCAACAGTCGAAGTGGGGGATCGGTTAAGGATGTGGACTGCAGTAGCCATAGCCTCGGCCCACAGAAACTAAGGTGTCTGTTGGTGCTCCATCATGGTGCGCGCCATCTTGATCACACTTCGGTTCTTCCGTTCAAGAATGCCATTTTCTTGAGGAGTGTTGGTATTAGCAAACTCCTGGTGAATACCTTTATTTGCACAAAAATGAGCAAACTCATTAGAAACAAATTCACCACCCTTGTCGGATCGCAAGGTCTTCAATCTCCGGCCTGATCGATTCTCCTCAAAGAGAAGCCAATCCTTGAAGTGGGAGAAAGCTTCTGACTTCAATGCCAAAAAATAGGCCCATGTCATCCTGATGTAGTCATCTACGATCAACATGAAGTACGAGCTCCCTTGCAAGGACTCGTTCCTCATAGGGCCACAAAGATCTGTAGATACAAGCTCCATCAGTGAAGTAGACCGCCGCGAAGCTTTGTGGGGAATGGCATCCCTATGCTGCTTCCCACGAATGCAGGAGACACATGGCTGCTGGCTCACCACTATGTCCGGCAACCCTCGAACAAGCTGTCCACGTGACGCCCTCCAAAGATAATCATAGTTGAGGTGACCAAACCGAGCATGCCATAGCTCTGACTGTGTCTGAGAGGTAAGAAGAAGAGTAGAGAGGGCGGTGGAAGACTTCACTTTGTAGATGCCGTTCTCCTCATATCCAGATGAGAGAACCTTCCTATACGCACGATCAAGGAATCGCACCGAATCACTATCAAACTCCACCAAAAGTCCAAGGGAGCAAAGCTTATGAACTGACAGAAGATGATACCCTAAACCTGGTACATGCAAGACCTCTGAGGTATGGGTACCACCACGTCCATCTGGAATAAGCTGCATCTCACCCCATCTTGCAATAGATACTTAAGAGCTATCTCTAATGAGAATCTGCCCACGTGAAGGTCGCAACTGGGCAACACCATCTGATGAAGGAGTCATGTGCCGGGAGGCACCACTGTCAACGGTCCACTCTCGAGCCTGGGGAGCCATCATCGCAGCATCAGAAGCATTCGGTGTAGAGTCCTCAATGACAGCTAGATGAAGAAATGCAGCTGATGAGGGTGCAGCCACTGCTCCAGAATCCTTCGTGTCCTTCTTGTTGGTGTCCTTCTTGTCTTTGTCAGGGCAATCCTTCTTCCAATGGCTAGTCTTTCCACAAATATGGCATGTGGATTCTTTGTCCTTGTCCTTGTCCTTCTTTGACTTGTTATCCCCCTTCTTCTTCTTTTGGTCCTTCCCCTTCTTCTGAGAGGCTTGACCTGTCAGTGCCTCCGACTTGGAAGCATTCTGTCCCTTTAGTTGTTCCTCTTGGTCCAAGACCATAGGAACCAACTCTTCCCACCGAAGAGTGGACTCCCGCCCCGAAGCAATAAGGGCGGAGTAGAAAGCACCGAATCGTGGCGGCAACTGGGACAAGAGTGTGATCGCCATGTCTTCGGAGGAAATCAGCTTCCCCGCATTCTGAACCTACATCTGAAGCTGTCTAAGCTTGTTGATGTGCTCCCACAACAAAGAAGAATTGTTCACGGACAAGGTCCGCATCTGTACCTCCAAAGAAACCCGCTTCATAAGGGTCATCCGGTTATACATCTGATCAAGCTCCAGCCATATCTCCTGAGCCACCATCAAGTGCTCGATGTGAGCTATCACGGCTGTAGTACAAGACAGAAAAAGAAAGGAACGAATCCTAGCATTCAGTTTGTCCCAGTGAGACTGTGCCTTGGCCAACTCCGCACGAGCATCGGAAGAGAGTTTGGACTCATCTCTCACCAAGGGCCGGTTGATCTCCTCCTGTACAAGCTCCGCCAAATCGTAGGACTCAAGGATGGCCAACATCATCACACGCCAGATGCGGTAGTTGTCGCCATCGAGCTTCTGATCTGCGGGAAGAGCGAGTAAGATAGGCACCTTCCAGTCCATAATCATCTGGAACTCCAAGTCAATCTCTGTAGACATCTTCACCTGTAATGCCTTCACAAACGCAAAAGCAACCCCCTCTGACTGTGAAAATGCAGCCTGCTAGGGCTCTTCTGCGTCCTGAAACTTCTTCACCCGTTGGAGGCGATGAAAAAGCAAAACCTGCACTTGAAAGCTGAAAACTCAAACTTTCTCCTCGTCAAAACAGCAGAAAACAGCAGCAAATCCACCATTTGGACTCCTTTCCCGTGTGCCCATACTCGCTTCAGCCTTGTTCCGAGGCGCAGCCCTCCTACTTGCCCTCAAACGCTGAAAACGCAGCCTTGTGTCGTGATAGAAACTCCTCTTCAGGTTGGTTCTGCACTCAGTCAGCCCTTCAACACTGCTCTGATACCATGTCAGAGTGCAGCGGTGTGGAAGCATAGAACTGAGAGAGAGAGAATGCAGAGAGAGAGAAGAGAGAGAAAGAGATAGTGGAAGATGAAGATCTGTTGTATAAAGTGTGATGTATACAAAGATATGCAGATATATACACGGCGCAGTGCGCTGGACTGCGTGTCTCCACCTCGACGATGCAGCCTGCTGTTCACCTCGAAGTCCGCTGCAGTCTGCACCATCTCATGACTGAAATCTACAAACAGAGACAGAATCTGCGCGAGCCTCCAGCCTGTAATATGCGAGCAGAAGAATGTGGGAGACTGCTGGAAAAAATAGCCATAAATAGCCAAAAAACTGGGCGCCAAAATATGCAGGTCGGCTGCATTAAATGCAGCCGATTGTACTGCAGCAGATCGGACTGCCACGTGGCAGTCCGACTGGACTATGGACTGTGCAATCCGACCAGGCAACTGATCTCTAACAAAAGGGACTCCATTCCCCATGCACAAAAGCAATGGCCAGCCAACTGTTGTGGTTTTCCTTGAGACGTTTCCTAATTGCCTTCACACTAAGTGCTTGTGTAGACTCATACCCTCTATTTCCAAGGAGAGAGTGAAAATATTGCGAGGCACCAACTTCAGGTTGATCGGCCACCCAATTCCATCTCAAAAGATAGTGCCTAGATAGCTCCATGATGGGGCAAGTGTTTCATTAATCCAATGCTTGAACTAACATGCTCCTTTCTTGACTAGGAAGTGAGCTCTCCTTCTGTTAACCCTCAGACGAACAAGGTGAAAAATCTAGAAAAGCTAAAACAGAAGACAAAGGCCAAGGCAGAGTGAAACGGAAGACGAAGGCGCGCCAAGAAAAATCTAGAAATGTAAGAAGCGCAAAAAAGTCCTAAATAAGGGAAAAAGGCACACAAGGAAAAGCGCAAGTCAATACTTTTGTAAAAGAGCGCAAGCACATCATGATTTAATTTCAGGAGCGTCGGGCTCTCACCCGTGCAATTTGTAAATGTAGACAAGCGGTGGAAAGGAAGCTAGGAAGATAGAAGGACAATGGGGAAAAGGGCCTAGGCCACGGCCGGCCATGTAAAAGAGGGGATAAGGGGATGACCGCCCAAAAGAGATTTAGGGTTTTGTATATAAAGTTGAAAAGTGAATGAGAAGCTCATTCTTATGTGTGGCCAAAAGTGGCTCCCTTCTTCTTCTTCTTCTTCTTCTTGCTTGCTTGCTTGCTTGCTTAAGCTTGTGCTTGAGAGAGGGAGTGTGAGAGTGTGAGGGAGTGAGTGTGTGAGGGTGAGGGACCGGGGAGGAGAAGCTCTCCATCTTCTCCTCTCTTCTTCTCTTCTCTTCTCTTCTCTTGTCTTTCTCACGGCGATGAAGCTTGGAGCGTGGAGCTTGAGGATGGAGCTTGCTTGAAGCTTGCACTTGGATCGTGGAGCTACCGGAGTGCGTGGGAGAGGAGATAACTCAATCGGCATGGAGGTAAGCTCACTACACCCGTAGATATGGATGGTGCGTTGGCTATGTGAGAGGTAGCCATTAGTGCTCGGCTTGGAACACTTGAAATAATAAGCGGTCCGTGGGTCTTGGTGGTTGAGCGAAAGCTCCCACATTTTGGTTCTGTTGCCGGGACCAATGGATTCAAGCCTTGAGTGCTTGCACGCTTCAAATCGAGCATTGAAGTAGGGTTTTCCCCGAACCGATGCTTGAGGTAGATAGATAGGAAGTGAGGGAGTTTGAAGAGGTATTCGATCTCCTTAGCAAGTAGGTTTAAAGAGGTAGGAAGCGAGGGAGTTTGAAGAGGTAGGAAGTGAGGGAGTTTGAAGAGGTATTCGATCTCCTTAGCAAGTAGCTTTTTGGTTTTTTGGATTTGGAAAAGTATGTTGGAGTAGTATAATGATTGCTTTATGATTTGTATGCATTTAGGGCAGGAAAAAACAAAGAAAAAGAAGGAAAACAGAAGGGTTCTGTTGCTGTTGGAAACATGGAAACAGGGGCACAGATTTAGATTCTGGCTAGAAGAGTATGAGGGATTAATTTCTGAGGCTACAGCAGGCTGGGATGGGGCAATGAGAGACCCAAGGATCCAGGAAAGACCACATTTAACATCCTGCCTTCTGAGAAGAGAGTGAGCTTGAGAGCCAGGGAGAGAGCGAGAGAAAGAGAGAGCTGTGTGGAGATCATTACAGGGCCGATCGATTCAAGCGATGCATTGATTCCAGGTGTGCATGGCAGTTCCTCCTATCGTTTTGTACCTATTTGGAAGGCATAGCACGATGCCGTGGAGTAGGCATTGACCTTGAGGCATCGCGCGCAACCCGCAGGCCGTTGTCCGCGTTGTCGGACTAGTCCGTCCAAGTCCCAGAATAGGACCACCTGATTTCTCGAGTTGGATCGCCTGACTCCGAAAATCAGACCACTTTTTCGATCCGAGTCCCAAAATCGGACCGCTCCGAAAATTGGACCACTTTTTTGGTCTTCTGAGTCCCAGAATTGGACCGCTCCGAAAATCGGACCACTTTTTTGGTCCGAGCCCAAGAATCGGACCGCTCTGAAAATCGAACCACCCTGTCCGATCCGATTCCCAGAATTGGACCACTGTGAGAATCGAACCCAGTCTCGAAATTGGACACTCGGACTTCAGAATCGGACACAGGAAAATCGGACGCAAGGAATCAGATGGGTTCAGAATCGGATGGGCTCAGAATCGGACGTCTGTCAAAATCGGACGTCCGATTCCAAAAATCGGACGTGACCAAAATCGAACCACTGGGCCAATCGGACCAGCCCAAAATTGGACGTCCGATTCTGATAATCGGACTTCTGAAAATCGAACATCTTAGAATCGGTGTCAAAATCGGACAGGTATCTAGAACACAAATTTTGACACATCTAAACCCTGAAATTGACCCCAGAGGCTATGTAGAGCTAAATGCACATCACAGATCCATCACTGGGCTAAAACTTAGAGCAAGCAGTTCAAAATTTGGCTATAAACGGTCCTCCGAATTACGCATGGTGTTTACCGTAAGGGCCCTGCGGGTCGAGGGGGACTGCCCCCCCCGCGGACCCTTGCAGAGGGGGCTGCCCTCTCCACACCTCCCCCAAGTAGGCTGGAGAGAAAATGTGCATCATGACAGGTCCTCCGGATTAGGATCTAGTGTAGTAATGGCTCTACACAAGCATAGATCTTCACTCACAGAGAGCAAACAGAAGCCCACACCCAAACAAAGGCAAAAAGAGACCCCAAAACCTCAACATGCCAATCTAGCCATCAAGGGCTAAAAGGCCACACAAAGAGAACACAAAGACATAGTGTTTAGATCATGTCTAGTCAGAGCAAAAAGCAACAATATCAAGCTAAAACAGCGAGAATGACTAGATATGACAGTCCTAATGATAGATGCTCCTGCACTATGTAAAAATTACACGGTGCAGCGAACAGAATCTGAGAAAGAGATAGAGAGTACACAACAGATAAGAGGAAAATCTGTGAATTCTTTAGCTCCAAACAACTGATACAAAGATGGCTCTGTCCACCCACCCGTCCGCTTCCACTGTGTGAAGCTTAGATGGCAATCTAGACAGAAGATAGGTGAAGAGTTTAAGGCTAGCTGGAACAACAACTCTGACTGGGTGAAAGATCAATGATGGATGGCTATGAAGGGGTTTAACTTTTATAGCCTGTGAAGGCCGTTAGGTCAGCCTGATCGACCTACCATTTAAGCCTCCACTAGTCCGCTAGGGAATATTCTAGGGAATATTTCCTTTACCATCGGACCGGGGGCGCTGCCCTCCTCGGACCCCCGCCAGGGGGGCCAATGGCCCCCCTGGGACCCCCTAGCACCAAGGGCTGCTTCCGCGGCCCGTGGACCCCAAAATAGGGGCCCCTTTTAACTCCCTTATCTCGCAATTCGATGCAATGTGCCTCGAGTTGCTACCAACTTAACCACTCTGTCTAACCCAAAGATTAGATCCACAACGGTCACCTTTTTGCCATCCGGTCACATAGACCTCATCTGATATACAAGTCAGGACTCAATCAATGTCCGGGATCACATTTGGCTTCTCCTCATAATGGGGGCCTTATAACTTTAAGCACCATGGATCATTGGTGGCACCTAATGAGGGTGGGGCATTGATCATATCTAACACACTGACGATCCGAGACATCAGTGGAGAATCCACATCTGGTCATGCAGTTGGGGACTCAAGGGCATTTGTCAGAAGGCTTCAATTTACAAGCCAAGATCCGGAAGATGAAGACATAGTACCACCTGCTTATCTTAGGGTCAAACTCACTGCAAAAAGAGAGTATACTATCGATACTCTGATTGATGAAGGAGCAGATTTTAATACCTTGACCTATGAATCATGGACCCTACTAGGCCAACCAGAGCACACATCGACTAATGCAACTCTTAGCCCTTACAAGGGACACCCACAAGCACTCATAATCCTTGCGACAATTGAAACGGAAAGCTTGCCTATCCTATTTCATGTTCCTCCAAATAGTGCTAATTACGGAAAGGAAACCCTCCTAGGAAGACCCTTCAAAAGGGTAACCAAGTGTGAGGCCGACTATGTAGCATAGAGGATACACCTGACACTACCGGGTGTGAGGATAGTCACAACCTTTAGCAAGGGTGACCTCATTGAACCTCGAGGGAAAGGCAAGGAAGGTGCTGACATAACAATCAAACCTACTAACAAGAGTAAGGGCTTGTTGGAAGAATTGATACAAGCATAGGTCGAACAACGAGAACTAGTGAGTGAGGCGAAGGCATCGATGGAGAGCCAATACAATGCCGAGATGGATATCCAAAGTGTTGCTACGTGCTCAAGGGTATTATGCAGGTAACGATGGATTTGGGTACCAAAACCCCTTGCTAAACCACCTCTATCAGCTGAAGGATAGATTGTATCAAAAGCAATGAAGCACAGGAGGAAATCTAAGATAAACTCTAGGTCTTGAGGCAAGAAGCCAAACATGAGTGTTCGAAAGAAAGAGCCTCAGCCTAGCATGCTTAATAAGCAGATGTCATATGTAACCATTGAGCGTGCACAAAGATCACTAGTGCTCAAGAAGCTTTTGATTTCCCAAGAGGATAATGAGCACCAGAGGCACAACGCTGCTTGTAAGAAGGCTAATTGCTCAACAAAGAAAATGACACAATTGTCTAATAGCCTCGAGTAAATCATTCAGCACCACATCCACCTTAAAGTCCTAGGTCTCCTACACCCTCTTTTCCCAAACAGACACAGGAAGCACAACAGCAGTTGTCAAGGGTGGCTACTCAATCTCAACCTCTATCTCCATCTAAGCTTCCAAATGTCCAAGAGGTGGGACATGACACCATCCATAGCTCTCGGCCCAAGGATATGCATGTGCAACCTATTGTGACTAGCTCAACTCATGCTCGATCTACATAGGTGAATGCTCAAAGGGCAACAAAAGACATGACCACTTCCGATCGCCCTAGGGACTTGACACCGCAATCCACCAAGAGTAGCCAGCCCACTGGACTAGCGCTACTACTTCCAATCAGGGATCATAGCAGTCACAACCCTTGGCCATGACAATGCCCCTTGCGGAACATGTCCTTAGTAGTTTACCTATGGAGGAGGTGTTGCAACCAACTTCCTTGACAACTCCAGCACTTCCAAAGTACCTAAAGCCTAGGCTGGAGAAGTTAAACACAAGGGAATTGGCTAAAGAGCTAGACTCTCCAAAAAGGGAGGCAGTTGTACCCTCATAACCTAGCGAGGCTATTCAACAGGCCATGGCTATGTCCCATGAGGACACACTAGAGAAAGAAAATGTTGAGGCCCAACCAAGCACATCAACAGTTGACCTAGTCCAGGGTCCTGAGTCGTTGAGAGATGCATCTTCACTGATTAAGAAAAAGAGGAGAAAACATCGAAAACAACAGCAGCTACAGGTGGTTGTGGATCCCAAGAACATCGAGACCAAGAGCGCTAGAGAGCTGAGGAATAAAGCATCGAGACCATCCACCACCAATGAACCCATTGATGTCTCTCCTAATAGCGGTGAAACCTCAGACACATCCGTGTGCTCTGAAAAATCAAAGCAGCCATTACCATCAATGGTTGCTTCCAACACTCAATCCACCGACAATAGAACTCGCATTGACCAATCAAGAGTGGATACAACGCTGTCACAACAGGGTGACAAATTTATACCAGTCACATCCAAGGAAAACCATGACGCAATAACAAAGCCTCATGAGAAACATGGATTCCCCAAGAGCATAAGAAATCCTAGCGTTGACCAATCTTGCTCGTCTAGGCCTGAGCCCCTAGCTATGCTAAAGCCTAGGCAAACTCCTAGAACCTTGCATGAGATAACAACCAAGCAAGCCCTTGTTGAACATAGAAGTGTCGCAGAATGCTTAACCGAGTTGGATGCTAAGCTCAAAGTGTTCGCACGTGTCTATGTCCTGGCACACATGGGCGCATTCTCTAAAGAGCAGCTTGAAGAATACTTGCCATTTCCCTTATCCTGGGAAGAGCAAGAACATCTTGACGAGCACTATAACATGCTCATGTATGAACGCATGCGACTCATCTCTGACGAGGAAGCCGGCGAACTACGCTTAACTATAGCATTCAATGATGTGCTTTGCCAACCAAATCTCTTAGAGATAGAGCAACTAAAGCGACTATCAGAGGGTCGAAGTCAATTTGAACAATGTTGGTGTGAAAACCGCATTGCAATGGCCGAACTAGGAGCCCAGATCATGACAGTCTCAGAGGAGCGATTGGCCAAATGGCAGTCTCAAAGAGACCCAACCTATGTGGCACCAACTTTCTTTCGAGTGCTAACTGCCATTTGAGGTACAGACTTAGCTAAAACTAGCCAAGAGAACTCTTTGTTCGATAAGGTTCTCACTGAGGAGGAGTTACATGTTGCCAGTAGACTCGGACAAGGTTCCATGCTACTCGATGTTGCAAAATATCTATCGGTATTGAGTAAGCTGCCACGAGTACTAGATGTGTGTGCCACACTCCAGTACAATTCGGAGTTCTACAATTGGCTTTTATCCTCGAGAAGTGACATGGATTCGTAAATATGTACATTAAAAAAACAATGAATTTTGTGACCCTGTATAGACAATGTCAACACACACAAGCAATGATAGTCAAGCGCAAGGAGAAGAGTTGGGCTCAACAGGCTAAGCTCCTCAGGTCCTCCTCTCACCACATATTTAGAAGTTGTGTGACCATTACCGCCTCCAGGTGGAGGGCATGCAACCCTCATTACCACCATAGGAAGCTCTGACCAACATCTCTAAGGGTGTAGGCAAGGTACCATCCCTTTCTATACACCTTTCCCCCTTTCCGGTCTATGCTCCCGAGGATGAGCCCTACCCCACTCCATAACAACCAGTCCACGCAACTTATCATGAGCCAAGATCTGATAATGGCTGGAGGCCAAATGAACATCATCATGGGGGCCGTCCCTCTACAACAAACACTGCATGCCTCATCTGTCCCCTTCTCATCATGTGCACTTGTTGATGACCCACTGTATGATCACTTCCATGTGAATAGTTTTATCGTGCCTCAAGGCCTAATCCTCGGTTCGCATATTGCAGGTCCCCCTACAGTAGCCGACATGGAGCACCCAATGCAGCTGGCTTGCAAGGACGCTATTCGCCATCGAAGGGAGCATGCAGCATAAGCGCCCCCACCAAAATGCTATGTGCCTACTCTAAAGAGGTACGCGTCGAAAAGAGGCCCTAAATGACACCGCCCAGGACGCAGGCCAAAAACCCTCCAAGCCAAGAAGATGAGGGCTTAAGGGAGCACACGGAATGTGGCAACACCAGCTATGTAGGCTCCCACCAGACGCTCAGGCACCAGGTGCTTGAAAGAGGAGAGGGCAGCTCAGGACAAGCAAGAATTTGACGCATTGTTTAAAAGCATCTTGGAAACAGTTGCAACCAGGGACTATACCATTCGGGTCCTAGTCGACATCTCCCCTGCCCAACCTCACAGGAGCCCCTTACCAACACAGCCTCAGTTGCTCGACCACCCAGACTCGCCCTACCTCGTACAAATAGAGTAGCCCCAAAGGCTTATCAAATGCTACCTGGCCATGAATTTTTGTCTTTAAATGGTTAAGTGCTGACATGTTCCCCGATTGCACAAACTTTTCATATTTGCATTTAATATATTTCACATCTTTAGCAAAAGAAAAAGCTAATCAAGTGCAGGTGATAAGTATCTAAGTCAACACCACGGAATTCAGATAAGTGATGTCTCCTTGCATTGCACTGGTTTATTATAGTTGCACCATATACCGTGCATGTACTCTCATGAAGTGACAAGTGGATGCAGGATGACACAGGTCTTTGTGCGAAAGTGTTCAAGTTACTGCAAGACCATCGAACCCACAAAGAGCAACGACAAAGCCACGCTGTCGAAAGCAAAAATCACCCATGCGAGTGCCCACATCGCATGGCCCAAAGCATAATCTTAACTACTTCCTCTTTCTGGATTACACTCTGCGTCGGGCACTCATGGCAGCTGTTACCCCAATTGTACAAACATCGCACGTTCCAGAGAGGGTTGCAATATCGCAAGTGTATCTCCCCATCTCAATGACTGCTTCTCTAACAACGAGGCTAGGGCACAATCATCACTGTAATGCCCATTTCCTGAGCCTTCGAAGCTTGACATTCCCCAACCCATTGAAAGGCTGATAGCCTCAACATATTGCAATGGTTGTACTCAGGCAAATCTCAAAAAAAAAAAGAGAAAGAAAGAAAGAAAGAAAAAAAGCACAAGAAAAAGAAATGAAAAAGAAAATGGAAAATGAAAAAATAAAAGAAAAGAATGAGAAGATACGAAGCACCCACAATCACAACACAACACCTAGGGGTCCTTAAATTAGGTACACCAGTGACCTTAGTCAGCTAGCTCCGTCCCTAGTCCCCTAGCCCTTTAGCATCACCCACAATTGTTCAGGGCACATCAAGGGCAGGACATACCTAGGGAGCTTGTCTTGCCTATGGTTAGACCTATCACCCTGACCCATTCGCACGATTCCCTCTTACACTTTGCCTTAATACCATTGCAATCAATTGTGGTAAGCACCGCATGAATGGCCATGAAAAGTACACTGTCCTCATCACGCAGGTCCAATAGCTACCAGCTATCGACAGTGCAGTGTCCCTGTGTTCACTTATGGTACGTCGTGCAGTCACAATGCAAAGGATGTCGCATACACCTTCACGTGTACTTCTTCTCAACATGGACGCCTTTGCTTCATCCACACATTGTTACGAGAAACCAGCCGCGGTCTTCTAACTACGTAATATCTAAGTATGCATGAGCACTCACATAATATCTACACCAAAATATATACACAGTTTGGGTCCTTAAGTGCAGGACAATACTCTCAGCTTGCTTAGAGTTCGACCTGTCTCCCAAACTAATTGAACTATGTCTTGTGCATGATAGAGAAGACTAGCACTACCCCTAGGGAGAGACCATCTATGAGAGGTTTTCAATTGCAGGTATTGAAGACTCCAACGAAAGTGTTGTTTGCTCTTCATCGACACCCAACTCTGAACTCTTATCCTTTAACATCCTGCAAGCCCATCAAAGAATCGTTATGTGTCGAATCCCCAACAAACCAACACTTGGCCATCAATGCAATCCCCAACAAAGAACAGCCCTACCACCAACTCCAATAACCCTACCACCAGCCACTTAGGCCACCAACGTGCCCCCAACGACCTTCCTCTACACCACCACCAATACTCCTCCATGGCAACCATCGATGTCCCTTTCACCCACGTCTTTAGTGCATGCCAAAGCCTGCTACCTATGACGGTGAGTGCCACGGGACTAGCACTTGTCTAGGAGGGGGGTAATGTTAACCCTCATACAAACAAGGTGGAAAATCTGGAAAAGCTAAAACAGAAGACAAAGGCCAAAGCAAAGTGAAACGGAAAACGAAGGCACGCCAAGAAAAATCTAGAAATGCAAGAAGCGCAGAAAAGTCCTAAATAAGGGAAAAAGGCGCACAAGGAAAAGCGCAAGTCAATACTTTTGTAAAAGAGCGCCAGCACATCATGATTTAATTTAAGGAGCGCCGAGCTCTCACCCGTGCAATTTGTAAATGTAGACGGGCGGTGGAAAGAAAGCTAGGAAGATAGAAGGACAATGGGGAAAAGGGCCTAGGCCACAGCCGGCCATGTAAAAAAGGGGATAAGGGGATGACCGCCCAAAAGGGATTTAGGGTTTTGTATATAAAGTTGAAAAGTTAATGAGAAGCTCATTCTTGTGTGTGGCCAAAAGTGACTCTCCTCTTCTTCTTCTTCTTCTTCTTCTTGCTTGCTCGCTTGAGCTTGTGCTTGAGAGAGGGGGTGTGAGAGTGTGAGGGTGAGGGACCGAGGAGGAGAAGCTCTTCATCTTCTCCTCTCTTCTTCTGTTCTCTTGTCTTACTCACAGCAACGGAGCTTGGAGCCTGGAGCTTAAGGATGGAGCTTGCTTGAAGCTTGCACTTGGATCGTGGAGCTACCGAAGTGCGCGGGAGAGGAGGTAACTCGATCGGCATGGAGGTAAGCTCACTACACCCATAGATATGGATGGCACGTCGGCTATGTGAGAGGTAGCCATTAGTGCTCGGATTGGAACGCTTGAAACAATAAGCGGTCCTGGGTCTTGGCGGTTGAGCGAAAGCTCCCACACCTTCCTAGTGTTTCACCTAGGAGGGGTGAATCTACGGGACAAAAATACATTTTTCTTTGCATCTCCTTCTAGATCCTCATTGCCATCTAGGTCAAGGATGCTATCCTAAGTTTCCACCAACTATAAGGCAAAATGACCCACCTTAGCCTTCTTAATTGAGTGAGTTTTAACTAGGTCTAAGCCAATGAGCCCCCAACTTGCACAGAGCTGCTTGTTGTTGGCCTCGAGTAGGTCCACTAGCATACATGCCCAATGGAAATCCTCTAGCCATGCCAAATAAGGAGCTTGGATCTTAATGCTTCCACACCAACTAGTGGGTTATGAATGCCTAGTCCTCCCACATGGCAATAGGCCTTGAGCCCCTTGATGGCAATTAGTGTTGCATATCTTGTATGACGATGGTGGCCCCACAAAAAGGAGCCGATCAAGGAATCCCACTCCTTTTGAGAACTTTTATTCTAGCTGATGAAGGGGAGATAAAACATAAGCATGGGAAGAATGAAAACTTTGAGGATCTTCATTTTAAGATGAAATGGTTAGCTCGTGAGAGAGATGAGCCGCAAATCTTCTTCCTTATCCTATTGAGAATCCATTTCAACTTGGTCTTCTCCGGGGTGTCAATCCCCATGGGGATACCCAAATACTTGACTAAGAAACCCCTATTAACATTGGACATGCCCCATTGTAAATTTAGGATATCCTCTTTGATTTAACACACTAATTATCTTGGACTTACTTGGGTTGAAGGCAAAACTTGCAACCCACTCGTACACCTATAGCTGCTTGAGAGCAATATCCACATTTTCCTTCTTGGATCTAAGAGACATGAGCAAATTATTAGAAAAGTCCTATATGAGGAGCTGCTTACCACAGTAATGAATGCATTTTAGTGTGGAGCCATGGTTGGCCAATGCCTCAAGGGTGCAAAACAAGGGGTGAGTGGACACAACAAAAGGCAGGTGACTTAGAAGGCACCCTTGCCTAACCCTATACTAGATTTTGAATGACAACATCAGAGAACCATTCAATGATACCCATGTTTGCACCAGATCTGCTATTAAAAAGGGAAGCTTGGCAATGTTTTGATGGAAGCCCATCTTGATGAGAACCTACTGAATGTAGCCCCATGTGACCTTGTCGAATGCTTTTTCAATGTCTAGTTGAAGGAGTGTGTGTGAGAAGCGAGCTTTTGGAGCAAGCTTTTGAGTAAGCTTTTTTTGGCAACCTCAAGTTTTATTTCACATAGTCCACTTAGTCCTCTTTTTATTTTGGATATATATCAAGCAACAATGCTGCTCGTCCATTGCCACCACCACCCCTAGCACCACCACCACCACCACAAGCATTGGCATCACCACCATGGCATCTTAATCTCCCCCTCCTCATTAGAACTATAACAAATTCTCCTCTCTCTCTCTCTCTCTCTCTCTCTCTCTCTCTCTCTCTCTCTCTCTCTCTCTCTCTCTCTCTCTCTCTCTCTCATATGTTGGGGACCAACCACACCGGCATCTCACTCTCCTCAATAACATTACCACATCTTACTCTCATCCTCCTCATCAGAACCATAATCAATTCTCCTCTCTCTCTCTCTCTCTCCTCATATGTTGGAGACCAACCACTAATATCTCACTCCCCTCAATAACATCTCTCTCTCTCTCTCTCTCTCTCTCTCTCTCTCTCTCTCTCTCTCTCTCTCTCTCTCTCACATCTTGGAGACCCACAACATGCATCTCCCTCTCCTCCTCCCCCTCAATAACACCCTCTCTCTCTATCTCTCTCATCTTGGAGACCCACAACATGCATCTCCCTCTCCTCCTCCCCATCAATAACACCCTCTCTCTCTATCTCTATCTCTCTTTCTCTTTTTTTACCACACACACACACACTCTCTCTCTCTCTCTCCCTCTCCCTCTCTCTCTCAACACACTAGTAGTTCTCTCTCCTTAATTGCTCTACATCACTACATTTAACTTATGTGATTATTTTTTATAATATTTATACAATGTTAGTACTTGAATTGCAAATACACAAGTGATATCACACTCCATATACATTCACATCTCCCCTAAGCTCTCAATTATTTGCATAAATATTATAGTTACATCATGATGTATTAGTACTTCAATTGTGGACACATGAGCAAGACCAGATACACTTACATATACATACATACATACATACATACATACATACATACATACATACATATATCTCTCTCTTTGAAAATGCATTAGTAGTTCTCTCTCCTTAACTTATTTACATCACTAGATTAAGCTTATGTGCTTATCTTTGATAATACTATCACAATGTTATTGGTTTAATTATGCATACATATGAGATATCACACCATACATTCACATCTCCCCTTTCTCCCTTCTTTGCATGTATTTTATAATGACATCTTGATGCGTTAGCACTTTAATTATGCACACACGAGAAAACTACAAACACATCCACTTATGCTTGCACATTGCTCTCTCTCTCTTCCTCAATTTATCAGGCTTACATGTGGATTGAAGCTATGCGTTCGTTTACAATAGACCCTTGTAAGCAATTACTTCACAATCTCTGTAAAATATAGCTACATATTGCTTTATTACTTGTAGTTGTTATTCCTTTTAAGCATTTTTCATTTTAAACTCTAAACTTCAATAATCAAATATTTTAACATACTGATATATTTCACATTGTATTGCATGAACTTACTACAAAAACTACAAAAAAATATGTCATCCACAAATGCATTTGCAAGCTAGTGAACTACTATGTGCAAAGCAAACGAACATATTTATTGCAAATATTAAATCTCAATCTAGTTGTCCGTCGCTGGAGGGTGAAATGAGTGTTCTCTAACAAACTCCTAGACTCCCCTATGAAAAGCTGCTAGGTTAGTAAAACATGGAAGCATGTATTCTAAGAGGATAGTATTGAAGGGATTTTCATCAATCAATTAGGGAAGCATGTGTTTGAAGAGGATGGTATCCATGGGATTTTCTTGAAATGTAAATGGATATGTAAAGGAGTTGCATGGGTTACATTGCATCTTCTTTATCATTCACAAATAGTATCATTGTAGGGCTAAAGTGTGGCCATTCAATATCATCAAAACATTTTAGAAATTGTGGCTTTACTCTAATTCCTTACCGAAGAATGAGTTACGATAACAAATGCATAAGAGGTATCACTTTCCTACGATCAGTCATATTCTCTTTAGAAGAAGACATAAAAGTGTGATATATTCTAAAGAATACATGTGGAATTACTTGCCAAGAATCTGGATCCTTATGTCTCTTGCACCTTTTTTTCTTAGAGTATTTTTTGTATAATGCATTCTCGTTGGAGGGGAATTCACCTTTAGGTAGTCAAGGAAGATAGAACACTCTAGTACACCTCCTCATTCCACTACTGCTCAATCTGGTGATTCTTATATATGAGCTACTCGTCCTTCAAGTGCACCTAATTTGTGCATTTCCTTGGAAAAGTTTGTAGCATCCCTCTCTCCAATTGTCCACAGATGAACCTACCATTCATTGTTCTATACATATAAATAACACATTGACAAGATACAATGCATTCCAAATATACTTCTATGGAAGGATACCAAGTTATGCATGTAGAGAAGTCTTCATATTGCTAACTTGCATGACTTGTGAGACTCAATATCATCATCTGGTTTGAATTTCTCTTTATCCCCTATGTGAACTAGAAGAACAAATCTTTGTCCACTTGAATGTTGTAGTAGTTTCCTCATTAAGAGAGAGAGAGAGAGAGAGAGAGAGAGAGATTATGTGACTTTATAATCATCTCTCTAAGGGGATGTGATTTTTTTAAAACTGAATAGGGGTTTCCAACAACCCTTTCTTGACTCTGTGTGTGTGTGTGTGTGTGTGTGTGTGTGTGTGTGTGTGTGTGTGTGTGTGTGTGTGTGTGTGTGTGTGTGTGTGTGTGTGTGTGTGTGTGTGTAGAGCTTTGAATCACAACTCCCCTCCTCCATCATCTCTCTAAGGGGACATGAAATTTTTTGTCACTAGACAGGGGTTGTCGACAACCCCTTCTTGGCAAAAAAATTCACAAGTTTCCTCCATCTCTTGAAGGGAACTTATGAATTTTTTTTGGTTAGGAAGGGGTTGTTAATAGATCCATGTTCAGTGTTTTTTTTTAGAGAGGACTTGTGAAAATTTTATTCACTGAGAACTTAGAAGGGATTGTGGGCAAACCCCTATTTGGTGAAAAAAAAATCACAAGTCCCCTTAAAGAAATGGAGGAGACTTGTGAAAAAAGAAATACATCTCGAGAAGGGGTTGCAAGCAACCCTCTTCTTGATGAGTTGCTATAGCAACCCCCTTCTTGACCCAAAAAAAAATTCAAAGCAAGTCACAATCTCTCTCTCTCTCTCTCTCTCTCTCTCTCTCTCTCTCTCTCTCTCTCTCTCTCTCTCTCTCTCTCTCTCTCATTTATCTCACTTTCTCCTTTTCTCATTCGTCTTTGTCTCTCTCTTCTTTCTCTCTTTATATTTCTATTTGGTAATTAACTAAAAAATAATTAGCAATTAAGTTATTAACTAAGCAATAAATTAAGTAGTGCATGTGTGTATGCACCTCACTCTATGTGTATATGTATGTATTTGTGCATGGTGGTAAAGCTAGCGGCGAGACAACGGTAGTGGCGGCAGTAGCGGAAGTGGAAGTGGAGGTGGGCACATCTAAGGATGGAATAAGTGAACTATCTAGAATAAGAATAGAGGGGTCGCAAAAAAAAAAAACTCACTCAAAAAACTCGCTTCTTACCCTTCCCCTAGTTGAAGGAAGACCACCTCATGCCCTAATGCTTTTGCCCATTCTATTGCTATCATGGCATTCAAAATTTTGTTAGTGAGAATCCTGCCTTTTATGAATCCAAATTGATGGCACTTGATATGTCTACTGAGCAGGGGCATGAGACGGTCAGCCATGGCTTTGGCAAAGATTTTATACACTATGCACAAGAGTGAAATAGGACACCAGTCCTTGAGAGTGAGGCACTATTTCTTCTTGGGAACCAAGGTAATGATGCTTTCCATCCAAGAGTTTGGGAAGACTCCTTGTTGCTAGTAGCATTTAATGAGGGACACTATGCCAAGCCCCAAAAGGTGCCATATATGTGTAAGAAACTCTAAAGTAATTCCATCAGAGCCCGGGCTCTTATTGGTGCCCATCCCACCTAGAGCCTTAATATGGAGTTCATCCTCTTGAAAGGGGTGAATAAGGGGCTTGTTGTTTGCAGTTGTGATCATCTTGGGAATTGCATCCAATAGGGCATCAATGGCATCTTGATCTACATGGTTACTACTCCCTTTGTAGATATCCTCAAAGTAATTCCTGCAAATTTGACTCACCTCTATGCGGTCTGTAGCCCACCAACCATCCTTAAGCAGAAGGGCTACTAGACTATTATGCCGACTCTTCCTATGTAACCCCTTAATGAATTGGGGAGAGACACAGCTCATCTCTAGAATCATTCTCTTGTTAAAAATGATGTTGGATTTCTCAATTTCTCGAGCAAGCATAAGAATTTTGATGGAGTGTGTTTTTTTGGTGATCTTGCTTAAGCAAGTTTTTTAGCCATGGAAGTAAGCGAGCTTTTAGGTCAACTAACTCTAAGACAATTCCAATTCAAGGGCATTCATATTGGTTTACTAACCCACTTTGAGCAATCCAAGGCTGTCTCACCCTTGGCATGTTGGAGTAGGGAGGTCATAAATCAATATAACTATAAATGGAAACTTACAAAAATGATCATACAGCTCATACAAATAATTTAAATATGTTTGATTGCAAACTTTACATGATATATGCTTACATATAAACCTAGCTTAATCACAATTTCACTTAATTTTCATAGAACCAACCTTATGTTCATGTATTACAAATGAGACTAATGATCAATTGTAGTGGCATTAATGATGGAAATAGAATTGTCTTGAAAATGAGACTAATGATGGAAATAGAAAGAAGTTATGGGAGATTCCAGAAAAATATTGGAATACCCACATGGTAGGCATCCTCCACAATGACATGTTCCATATTACACTCTTCTCCTCCAACTTGGCTCTTTTTTTCTCTCATCAAGGTGTCTCTTTGTATGAGACTCTCATCTCAATACATGTATGATACTTGCCCTCTTTAAATCGGTACAAACATAGAGATGACCTTGTCACACTTGATATGGTGCTTTGCATCACTAAGTCTTGTCCTATCCAACTTAGTGATGATTATTGCTCACATAGTGTGTGCAAAATGACCCTATACTCCCAAGCTATATCATTCCAATAAGTATACAAATTTGAGGTGCTAAAAGTACAACTATGTAGTACATGGCAAGATCACAAGAATGATTCAAGGCCATAGTAGCTTCAAACACTCTTCAAGGACAATGTTTCAAGGTCAAAATACTAGGCCCATTAGGCCTAGGTATCGAAGTAATGTGGATACTCACAAGCTATTTGGCTTAAGTTATTCCCAAGGTAGGCTTAAGGACAAAAAATAATGATAGAATTTGTGAAGAGAGAGGTCTGATGGCAAGCACAAGACCAGGAAGGAGTGCTATGCTCTAGAAATAATTACACATGAGATGTGAAAGATGTACCCATCAAGGTCATACTAAAAGGGTAGAAGCATTAGTACAAAAGGGTTATGCATATAGCAAAGAAGTAGATTCAAGAGATTCTTGCATGGAGGTAGTTAGGGATAACCTTGAACTACTCTCGATCAAGGCAATCCTTTGCATGAAAGGGGTTTCAAGCAAAAGCATGTTCAAGGAAATGCCACTTACCATACCTAAACAAGAACTAAGGTAGGGATGTGTAAGATGCATCCTTTAAAGCCCAATTAACAAAAGAAATTTCACAAGAAGTGTAAGAATAGGCTGTCATTGAAGAAAGCTTCGTAATTGATTAAGGTGCACCAATAGAATGAACACTACTTGTATCTACTGTGCCTTAGAAGATAATGTTGCCATCTAAGCTAGTGTCAAAGTTACTCAACCCCATGTTTGAATTAGTGCCATCTAAGCACTCCTATATTTACTATCATTATGACACTATCCATTGTCTAGAGAAAAACATGTGAGAGAAAGCTTGGTGATTGTTTAAGCCATCCTATAAAAAAGGAGAATTGAACATGTCAACCATCCAACTTTTAGATGTGAATTGTTGAAGGACTGCAAGCTCAATTGCAAGATGATCTATGCATAATCAACTTTGATTTGTAGTAGATGATCCATGCTTCTAAATTTAAGCATGAAAATGGCATGTGATATGGTGGGCCCTTCATGCAAATATTGTCATAAGGATTAAAGAAATGCTTAGACATATTATATCCTCAAAGAAAACTTTATCATTGTGGGTAATTCCACCCTATTGCAAGGATCTTTGGAACATTGGAACCTGTCACCTACATTAGTCTTGTTGTGTCAATGGAGAGATGTGGGCACAAGAGAGAAGCATTATAGGACTCATCTTTCATTTTGGAAAAATTGAGATAATTTATAGATTGTGGATTTTCTTTAATTATGTGGCATGGGTAAAGTACATTTGTGAAATTTGTGATTTGTGCACAAAGTATGAGACATGCAAATTGCTCAAATACTTGGCTATGACTAATGAAGCTTGTTGTCGAAACTGAGGAATTGGTAATCAGATGCTATGGATGCTATAAAGTACTACATTTTATGCAACTTGACACATTGATTGATATTTGATTTGTAGCTCCACAAGTTTGCGCAATCTGTGGGCATTGATATGAGATAAGCTAGATGCCATGCTACTGACATTGAGAATGATGCTATGTAAGGTGACATTCAGAAATTGGATGTCATGTTACTGACATTATGGGTGGATGACTCTGTCAGATTATAGCTACACTAGGTAGGCAACATATGTTGGCAATCCAAATGTAGGTAATCCAGATGACACCTTGTGGCAAGGGAGACCATTGGCCACATGGGGGTGGAGAGAGAAAAATCCGCTCAATGAGCTCCAAATCGGCTAGCTTCTTCCACTCCTACTCCACTCGCTACACCTACTATACTCACAATCCTCCTACTCATTTTCTTTGATACCTTCACTCACGTTGAGTCTGCATGCCAGTGAAATGTCCTGGTATGTCAAGTACCCATGCATCTTCACCATCCTACCATAGCTTTAACAAGACATCCAAACTCCAAGACATATGAGATCAGTAGCATCGTTGGTAGACTTCAATTGATTTGCTAGCTATGTTATGATATACACTAGTAGAGGTGCCTATTCAAGGGCATCTAGGATCTTTATAACTTCCTTATAAATATACTGGTTTAGTTTGATCTTCTTGCCTCTATTATACACGGTTGAGTTTACACTAGCTTCATAAAATAGATAGATCTTGACAACTTTAAGATCTTCCATCCATTTCATCCTTTTCAAATTATTCTAAAGATAAGCCAGACGATTTGCATTGATATAGTAGTACCCTCTGGTAATCATCCACTATCTCTTGAGATACAAAGGCGAGGGGTTGTACAACTAGTCTAATATAGTCTAATATCCGCATCATCAGATTTCTCCATGCAAGACTAGATGAATGCATAGCTGACATAAACATTACTTGAAAGATCAAGAATCGTTTCCAAGGTTTGTTACTCTACCAGAATTCAAAAACTTACATTAACAAAGAGAAGAATTCTCCTTTAAGAAAAAGCATATCCTAAGTTGTATTTACAATCCAAGAAAAAAATTTAAGCTTATGTCATATTCTATACTAACGTGTGCTCTGATACGAACTATAACGTGGCCACCAAGCTCATTCCAAGGTGCGCCTTTTGTAGTCCATCAGTAGGTTTTTTCCAAATGACGCTGCCTAGTGCTCCCTTAGAGTATCACAGGGTTTGTCACTTAGACCCTACTTAGTCTACATCACAACGGAAGAGTTTGCCGCAACCCACTAGGATCGACCTGAATTGTGGGTTCCTAAAATAAGTCAGATCTCCTAATAGCCAGCTAGCGTCAGTAATTCGAGTTCCCACTTCTCACAAGATCACTTGAACTGTAGCGGACTTGCCATTGCACTTGGTTCAAAGAGAATGGGATATGAAGGGAAGTGCGGCATGTCAATCCTCTTGCCCATAAGGCAAAATCCCATTCCAGCCAATTACCTATAGCACATTTATTGAAACATATACAACTAGCTTCTTTAATTAATTAGTTAGATCACATGTTCCTTCATGTAATTTATCTCACGGATACGCATACAATTCAAAAAATCCTTGAGTAAAACAAATTCTTTTATTATGTTGAAAGTTTATTATAACTTCCATCTTTCCAACCCTGCCAGATATATGGAATTCCATGAGGGTATTCTTCCCACCAAGATTCCACCCTTGTAACTAGTATTAGGGTTCCAAGATACCATATTGGGTCACGAAGGGACTCGTCAAATTCTAGGAGTAATCTGGAATTTACATCCAAAGCCCCCCTTGGCATCCACATTTCCTACTGCTCAAGACTATCCCTATGTATAGACCTTTCTGCTACGGAGCTAGTTTAAGCCTCTTGAAGCAATAACAATGACCCCCCTTGTAGTAGGGTCTCGCAACTAGCTTGGGTGTAGCCTAGCGCGATCTTTCCTTTTATCTTATTTGTCAATGTTTTTAATCAGAGATTTAGATTCTAGCAAACAGAAACAATCCTTTCAAACATATATCAATGATGCAGTGACAATCACACCATCGTGGAGCTCACAGCTTCACATAGCCAAGGTAGACCTTAACCTAAGGTAACCTTACAATCTAATGAGGATTCTCCTCCCCATAAAGAAGTGTTGAGTACATCTCTTTCAACTTTGTTATGCAAGGCATGAATTTCCCACTTAGGGCTAACTCACCCAACATAAGTGATACTATTGCATAAACTATTTATAAAGAATATGCAATAATCCTCCATTTCATTTTTGGGGGTTTGTAGGTAATACGATAGACTAGGAGGTCTAAGTTGTTCTTCAGGTTTTTAGATTCCATCCAATATTTTCTTAACATCGAACTATCCTAAGAGATAGTGAATTTCCTTTAGTTGGTACCTAGAAAGATACAGTGATGATAACCTAACAAGATGATTTACAGGGTTTTTAAATAGACGATTTACAGGGTTTTTAAATAGATAAGTGTTATTCAATACTTGACCTTGTCACATTCGATAGTAGATATATCAAGTCATTTTACTTTAACTAATCTTGAGTGTGTATATAGTCCTTTACTCATTTCATGCAATGCAATTAGAGATTCTTTTTGTGTGCTAACTAATGCATAGCTTGCAGTTCTATTCTATCCCATAGATCATTTCGTAATATTAAGTTCTTTATTTATGCAAACATCTACACAACTACCTAATAGTTTAGTATCTAGTGTAGTTTTTTTACTTCATAACCTATGCAATATCCACCTACAACTATTTCTATCATGATTCTACGGTTTATAAACTTGACTAATCTAACTACAAATCATAGGTAGCAGTTATCAATTTATGCATGTACTAATGCACATTCTAGATGAAAGTTGTCATTTCGTGTAAGTGTATATATGAAAGCCAATATTTTATGTACTTAATTTTTATATGGATGTTGTCAATGCAATCTAACAAGTAGTTCATGCACCATTTAATGGAAAAGCTAACATTTTATGTAAAATTTTAGCAAAAACCTTATTATTTTATGTGGCGATATGAAAACAATAGCCTATTTCTAAAACATGAGTAACCTAATTTGGCAGGATGATATTGGAAATTTCGTCTTTGCTTGCAATTGCATTCGCCACACCCAATGTTTCGTTGGTAGTGGCAACTCCATCAACCTCCGGCACTCCCATATCTCCAGCAATACCCATTCCTTGGCCGGTTGTGGTGGTTCTCATAGTCTTTGCACCTCATTGCTTTGGAGCCATCGTCGAGAGTGGGATTGAGAGATAAAGAAGAAGGGTTGAACTCGGGATGGGAGAGCGTGAGAGAAGATTGACTAGTCGATCATCAAGAGGGGGGGTTGAGTTAATTCTCTCTATCACTGACTCTCAATTCCCATTAACTTCCTATCCTCACTAACTCTCTATTCTCTCTCTCTCTCTCTCTCTCTCTCTCTCTCTCTCTCTCTCTCTCTCTCTCTCTCTCTCTCTCTCTCTCTCTCTCTCTCTCTCTCTCTCTCTCTCGTAGCCTCTCAGAGTATCTTTCTTCTTTGTTTTCGAGTAGAGGGCATGCCTTTATATAGGTAGAAGGGAGTACGTGCTACCTCTCCCTTCCCTTCTCTTTCTCCTCGCTTTTTGCCATAATAGCTCATTCACTCTTAGTTTTAGAGTGGGAGCTTTCTTTTTAAATGTGTCATTGATGATGACATTGATGAAGATGTTGATGATGATGTTGATGATGACATTGAGGAGGATGATCGTGGCATGTTCGTCAATCCAACTCAAGAGGTGGTGCCCTTTATGGCAGCGAGACAGCTAGTCGATTCGCGACACCTTTCTTTTTTAAACGTTAATTATAACGTTAGTTATAGTTTATAATAAGTAACTTATATAACATATAAGTTATATAGCATTAATACTAACCTTACTAACTTGTAAACTTACTAACTAACATATAAACTTACTAACTAATGTACAAACTAACTAACTTGTAACCTTATAAACTAACTATCTTACTAACTAGCTTACTAACTTATAAACTAACTTACTAACTTAGTACCATTTTTGTCTTAACTAACCAAAAATTATTTGTGTGGAGGCGCGGGTATGTTACATACTAGTTACAAGGGTAAGCAAGAGTGAGAAAGAGAGAGAAGTGCAAATGGAAGCAAGAAAGCAATGGCTATGGACATTTGCACTCAAGAGAGAAAGATTGGTATTATGTGGAAACTCCAACCATCACAATGTGTGACTTGCCTTCCCTTTATTTTTCCATAGTAAAGAATAAAGAATAAATATAATAGTCATGGGTGGCTTCCACCTGTAGTGTACAAGTGTGTGATCACTTAAGTATAAGATAAATATATAGCTAGGCACTTATGGCATTTAAACCCCAACAAATATGTCATTTCTCCTAAGGGAATGGATTCATCTTGTGTACTTTTAGTGGGTGCATGTTCTTGTGGTGCTAGCTCCAAAGTATGTATTGAGACCCATTCTTCCATGTCAAATGATACACAAATGGTTCTTCTAGGGTGAGAATGCCTATTGTCTTCAAGTCTTCAATTTTTGAGAGTCCAACTTCCCTAAGCCACAACACACATTCTTCCTTAGTCAAGTTGTACTCAAGTTGAGGTAGGGTCACTTCTAGGCTCTGTTTGAGTGCTCTCCTTGTCAATTGTAGCTTCTTCTTGAGTCCCTCAAGCAAGTCATCTTTGCATGGCTTTGAAACTTTGAGAAGGATGTTGGCAAAGCTTTGTTGTTGTGTATATATCAATCCTTTGATCATCCTAGCCCTTTCCCTTTCCACATTCATTTCATAGCCCACTTGAGCCACCCTTGTGGCTAGATCAAGGATGGTGTATATGTTTCTTTCTTCTAGCTAGTCGATATTTTCCTTAGCTTGCTCCAATCTATTGTTCTACCACTTTATCAAAATTTTTAAGATAATGCATTGTTCTTGCCATGCTTTCTCTAGCCAAGAAGTTAGGTTTTTTTGAAGCACCTCCTAGTTTTGTGCTGCTCTCATAAACTCCTTGGTTAGCTCCATTACTTTTCGATTCAGCCCTTGACACTCTTCTATAGTCTTCCTTGTTCTTCTAGTTCTACCCTCAATTGTTCTTGTTATTGGTCTTACATGCTTAATTCTTCATCTAGGAAATCTTTGTATTTTATAATGTTGGCACATACACTTTGTTGTTGTATTCTATTTTTCCTTTCTACTTCATATTACTCCTACATTTCCTTGTATCTCTTTCCAGCATTCTCCCTTACTGTCATTGTTGCTACCACTTCACTTCCTAGGGATACATGTCCCAAACTACTTATTTTCTATAAGTTGCAAAAGCTTCCTTTTCCTTCTCAAATGGGGATACTACTGCCTTTTGCTCCTCAACTTGTTGGTCCTATTGCTCTTCCAATTTCATTGGTAGATCTTCAAAGTCTTGGATAGTACCCTAGGTGAGAAGGGGCACAAAGGTGTATGAACCTTATATTCTTTTTCCAATTATCAATGGCTAGACTACCATGCCAACTACACTTGAGCTTGCTTCTTAAATGGTTTCAACTTTGTTGTGGCTCGGATGCAAAGACCCATGAGTGCCAATGCTCAAATCTACTTGGTTGTTCTATTGATCTTTGAATGGCCAAGGTTTTGTCTTTCATTTCCTTCCTCCTAAGAACATCCTCTTCTTCCCTTAGTCTCTACAATATGTGATCCTCCTCCCTTCAAAACTCCTCTTTTTCTCTTTCCAATATTTCATCCTCTTCAAATGTGCTCTTTTCTCCTTCTATCCCTTTCCTAGTGTGTGATGCCCTTCTTCTTTCCATCCTTTTATTTTTTAGGTTGGGAAGTATTTTTCTTTTGTATGGCCTCAAGCTCTACCAAGAATTATAAAGCCCCTTTCTTTATGCATACCGATTCATTCGCTTTGCTACTAGTAGGTGGGTTTCAATTGGACACTTGTGTAGATGCTCTTCTACTTGCTCCTTGGCATGCCTCAAGCTTCTTTTAAGCTGATTGGCTACCTCTTTTGCTTCTCTCTATAATTATATGACTTCTTCATCCCTCAACTCATTGACCATACCTCTTCTATTGACACATTGGATGTTGTGCTTCATGTTCTTTCATCTTCAATTATTGCTATCAAGATGTCCCCAAAACCTACCAATGTGACTTTTATAGTAGCTTTCTTTCTCATTTCACTTTTTCTTGCTACCGGTATGTCCCTAGACTCTTCAGGTTTCTATACCCTTGTGCCCGAGGTCTTTGCTATAGCATGGATGGTTTCCCTGAAAATAGACAAGAGGGGAGAGAGATAAAGCATCGAAGAGCACATGCACATAAAAGAAATGGAGACTTGAGAACAAGGAGAGATAGGGCTAAATCTTATTCTCTTATTTCTTCTTTTTCCACACAAAAAAAACTAAGTCTACAAGATTATAAAAGATTAATATGAAAGTACCACAATGTATATACATATGGTCACAAAGTGTGAATCTGGTAGAAGAGGTGGCATAATGAATATGCCATAACCAAGGATGGACTATGTGGGTATAGTCCAGTTGTAGAATCACTAGCATATCCTCATGTTGGTCACCTAACACGCCAGTAAATAATATCCTACCACATCACCAGGGCACATATTGTATGCCAACTCATGTAGAGCTTGACATCTCAACACTCCCCCTTGAGCTCATCATGAGCTTGTGAACTCACAATCTCCTAAAGCATTGAAGCTTCTCAGCTCCCAAGGTCTTAGGGAAAATGTCAGTAGCTTGATCCTCTATGTTGATATAAACCAAGTCAATATAACCTACTAGAACCAGCTCCCAAATAAAATGGTAATGGATCTCTATGTGTTTGGTCTCTATATAATATACCAAGCTCCTACCCAATTGAATGCTACTAAGGTTATGATAACTTTCTCATTCACCTATATCCCCAAATCACCAAGTAGCGTGCGTAACCAAGCTACGTCGCATGCTACAATTGAAGCACCTTTGTACTCTACCTCTATACTAGACAGTATCGACTATTTCTTGCTACTCTAAGTAACAATACCACTGCCAAAGGAAAACATAAAACTACTAGTAGATCTCCTATTCGAAATACTACAAGTTTAATTTGCATCTGTGTAAGAATGAAAGTCCAATGCTACACTTGTACCATAGAATAAGGTATAGTCCAATGTGCATGTGACATACCATAATATGCACTACATTGAATCTAAATGTGGCTTCCATGGAAGCTGCATAAATTGACTCTCCAAACCAACTATGTAGTTTAGGCATGGCCTAGTGATCATCAAATAGATAAGCCTACCCACAATCGTTTGATACATAGTATCAAGTCATCCTCTGTGCACTAAGCTTAGCATTAATATCCAAAGATATAGATATAAACTTGCAATCAACCATACTATACTTCTTTGACATATCCAATGCATATTGTCTCTGTGACAACCATATATCCTCTAGAGTTTTGATTGTCTCTATGCTAAGAAAATAGCACATCTGTCCCAAACCCTTCATCTCAAATTTAGTGTTGAGAAAACCCTCCACATTGTCAATCCCTATCTCACTATCATCCACAGTGATCAAAACATCCACATATATAGTAATGATCACAATAGTTGCATCACTCTCACATACATAGAGTGAGTGATTAGCCTATGCTATATGAGATTCAATGCTGACAAGGTATTCTGCAATCCTATCATGCCATGCCCTAGGTGCTTGCTTCAACCCATACAAGGCCCTATGAAGCCTGCATACATAATCTTGATGATTCTCATTACATAATCAGGGATTGCTCCACATAAAGTTCTTCTTGCAACTCCCCTGCAAGAAGGCATTCTTAACATGCATTTGATACATGATCCAACCTTTTGATGCAACATTGCTATGGCAACCCTTATAGTGGCCATTTTTGCCATTGGATCAAAGATCTTCTCATAATCAATACCATGAGTTTTTGCATATCCTTTGGCAACCAATTGTGCCTTATAGTGCTCAATAGACCTTGTAAATCCATTTGCAACAATAGCTTTCTTGCCTTAAGGTAAAGACATTAACTTCCATGTGTCATTATACTTAAATGCAACCATTTCTTCATCCATAGTATGATCCCAATACTCATTACCCACTATATCCTCAAAACAAGTGGGTTCCACATGATGCACAACCTTAGCCATGTATGCATAGTAATGAGCTACATAGCTATCATGTGTCAGTTACTACATTAGCTTTCTCACTCTACTTGACATGTGTGAACCAAGATCACTACCAAGTGCTTTAACATCCTCTTGTACCTTTTGCACAACAGGTGTTTTAATAGACGGAATCCCAAACTCCTCATCCAAGCTTTGCTTAGGGCCATTTAAAAAATCAACATCAACATGAGAGAAACATGATGATACATCTGTCATAATAGATGAGTCCCCAACTTTCTCTTTATCTTTTCTTGACAACTATGATGTACTTGGTGGAGTAACTTATGACCTCAATCTGCAACTCCAAGATCTATCAATAGAACCATGAGCAATCATAGTATTCATAAACTATTTTATAACAAACAATTCTTCACTTCTGTCAATCATTGTTTTTGCTACTAGATGTATAATTACCTTGCTAATTTTTCCCATTATTTTTAGAAATGTTACCTCTCTAACCACAATGCTAGCACTCTCTGCTATCACCAAAATTATGTTGCTTTATTAGAATCTGTAACTTGTCCTCTTTGACTCCCCCTTCATTGAAACTATCCTCCTCTATTTTGATGTGCATCCTAACCTTGACCACGACTACCACCTTGTCCTTTTCCATAGCCTCTACCTTTGCTAGTAGAGTAAAATACCTATATTGACTTTTTTTCTCTTGAGAAGAAGAGAAATCTAAGGCAAGGTTCTTCTCCTCAAGTATTATCATAGAATCATGTCTTCAAAACTAGGGATATTATCCCTTATATTCATAGATTACCTGAAGCACTTGTATTCATCTCCAAGTCCATCTAAACATGCACACACAACATCATCATCAACTACCACACCAATAGATCCAAGAGCTTTCACAATACTCTTGATCTTCAATGTATAATAATTAATGGACAAGTTTCCTCTTTTCACTTGGCTCAGCTCTAACTTAAGCTACAGCTTTTTGGCCTTTATATTTACTTCAAACAATCTGGTCAAATACTTCCATGCAATTGTGGGGTTGCAAATTCTTACAAATAACCTATCATGATTGTGACTCTAACAAACAACCAATACATGACTTTACTCTATGTTTGCTCCCAATCTTTATTAGCCTTTACCTGTTCTATAGTAGCATTTTACGTAAGAACTTCAGGTGCTACTGCCATGTCTCTTTCAATGTAATTCCAAACACCATTGCCCTTCAAGAAATTTATTATCCTAAATGTCCATGAAAGATAATTGTTCTTATTAAGATTCTCACATTGACAATTTGGTTAAATTTATCAGACATTTTGACAAAACAGAAAACCTTACAAAAAACTACAATTTGCAAGCCTCATGGGGTGTTTTTCCCTTGAGAGCCTTTGTGTAGCTCCGATTTAGAATGTAAACTGCAGTATTAACATCTTCAGCCCAAAAATGGTTAGGCAATCCCTTGCCCTTTAGCATGCATCTTGCCATCTCCACAATGGTGCGATTCCTGCGTTCCACAACACCGTTCTGCTGAGGTGTGTGAGGCGTCGTCAATTGACGCTTGATCCCTTTGCTCTTGCAAAAGCCTTCAAACTCCTTTGAGTTGAACTCACCACCACCATCTGTTCTAAATTTCTTCACACTTTCCCCTGTTTCATTCTCAACAAGCTTTAGCCATTCTTTAAACTTACCAAAAGCTTGAGCCTTATCACGAAGGAAGTACACCCAGATCTTCCTACTGTAGTCGTCGACAATCAACATAAAATAAGAAGATCCCCCCAAGGCCTATGTAGGCATCTTACCACACAAGTCAGCATGCACCAACTCTAGAGGCCCCCCCTGAATCTATCAAGACCAATATTGAGTATACCCTGACAAAGTATCAATTATTTGTGAAAAGTATAGCATTGGACTTGCTACGGACAATGTTGTGATCATCATTTTTATCCTGTGATTTACCCTTTCCCTTTACTTTGTGCTTTTCCTCACACATTTTATGACACTACAGCCGGATATGCCTTGCTTTCCCACAGTAGTGACAAGTCAATGAGGACTTACCACCACAAGATTTACTACGAGACTGCCCACGTGACAAACGAGCAAGACTATTGAGAGTCTCTACCACAGTGGTCATTACTAGTCCTATAATTATTGCCTCTAATTGTCAAATCATGAGAGGTGCGAGAAGCATCGACATTCTTTGTAATGTTCCCCACCCCCCCTCCCCCCAATAATAACCACCTTCCACCCCTATAAAATGCCCCTCCTCATTGCAAGGTGCATTAAAAAAGAGGCCTTAGGAAGCGACTTAATGGGCTGAGCACTGAACAGATATATATATATATATATATATATAAAGTGGGAGAGAGAGAGAGAGAGTGAGGTGGGATCTTGATGTTGTGTGTAGTTAACACACATAACAATCATAAGGATTAAAATTAAGATGTCTTGAAATCTGTCCAATAGGTATTATGTTTATCAATCATATTTGGGGTTGGGCTAGATGCAAACAACAACTCTAGGGCAAATGAAGAGGTTAAGGATTAGGAAACCCTAATTCAAGGGAAAGACCAAAGCTTTTGTACTTGTTGGGAAGAAGGCTGGGTTATCGATCAATGTAAATGATTACTAGGACTTATGTCTTGTACAGTGTTTGAAACCTTAACATATGTCTTAGTCGAAAGAAGGGTATGTTAAGTAAATTTTACATGGAACCACTCTTGATTCCAAGGGGGAGAGCAAATACGCGATGGAAATGTTATCGCGACTATTCTTGCAATATTTGGAAAAGGATACCATTGTTTTGTTGATTGATCAAACAACATCCTAAATGCTATTGCATTAAACTAATTGTTGGGATGTGATTTGGATGATTATTCCAAGTGCTTGTGCTTGATGGTAAATGCATGGCAGGGGTCAGTGATGACAAGTTGCCATGGAAAAATAAAGGAATATTTCCTTGGAAGATGATATTAGATTGATTGCCTTGATTGTGCTTGATTCTTAATTGGATTAATTAAAGAAGGATATTTTGCACAGGTGGATCATCTCCAAGGTTGCACTGCATTTCAACTCGAGAGGGCACTGCTCAATTCACGGTCGAAGGTCGAGTGGTGAAAAGGCCAACTACGGAAGTTGTGTCTCACACCTAGGTCACTTGGGATCATTGGAGCTTTGGACACCCCTTTTCCAATGGAGTTGTAGACTGTCGTGAGCCCAACGTCTATAGTGTTGGAAGATCTTATTCTAGATAATGGATGAAAATTATGGTACCATGTGATTTGGACCGAGTGCTTTTGTTGGACAGAAGGGATACATAATTTCTCATGTATGGGCAAGAGACAAAGATTAACGTGAAGATAAGTTAAGTAATTTGTTTGAACTTGTTTGTCAAAGGATTTCTTGCTCTATAATTGTGCTTGTGCAATAAATTACACGAACGAACCCTATTCCCTAAAAGGCTTAATTAATGCAGCTGATTTTAGATGTCACACATAAATGTGATAAGACCTAATTAGAAAACTAAAGCTATCAAGGAAAGGGGGTGGGCAGAACTCTCGACGACTCCGTCCTATGGTAGGGTGGTGCCAGAGAACTGGGAGGCTTCTCACAAGGTTTTATCGTCATTCGATTTTTAGGTATTGTTAGGTTAGAACCCAATTTCATGTTATTTTAGGGGTCTAGAATGGGACTATGCCCTACGGGCAGAGAGATTGAGTGACGCATTCCTCTTATTTCCCATTCTCTTTGAACCAAGTGCGGCATGGATCTGCTTTAGATTGGGTATCTCTACGTAAAGCAGGATGTTCAAAACCCAACGTTAGAATGCTATCAAGAGACCTTGACCACTAGGAACCTAGACCTCAGGTCGATCCTAGTGGGTTCAGTCGCGCAAACGTTCCGTTGCGAGGCGGACTCGAGAAACTGTAGGTGACAAACCCTGGAACATTCCATGGAGTGCCGGGCACTGACACTTAGATTCGTTTCTCGATGGACCACTAAAACATGCTTGGACAGTCGATAGGTGGGCATGTTACATTCTTCCTCTTAACCTCTTCAATCAAAAGTGCACCCTCTACATCCTATAAGTGTAACCCATCAGTAGGTATGTTTGCACACATAGTAGTGTAAAAGGTATCCCATGATTCAAGTAGTATACCTAAGCAAAACAAGGGAAGAAGAGTGCCCTTAAATTCAATCCCTTGTGAAGAAAAATGGCTAATAATGAAATGAAACTCATTTAACAAGGCTGATATAGAAGTGCTCTCCATGTGCGAAAGGTCCATGAGTTGCTTTAGCCAATATATATGAGAAGCAGGGCTTTGCTTGTTATAGACATTGTGAGTATTTTCCCATAATTCCATGTGGACTACCCATCAGAGAGAACATTATAAAACACCTACTTAGAGAGGGATAATATGATGGTGGACTTACATAGCTCATTTAATTCCCACCAATCATCTACATTGAATGTGCCATAACCAAGGATGGACTACGTGAGTATAGTCCAACTGTAGAATCACTGGCATATCCTCATGTTGGTCACCTAATACTCCAATGAATAATATATTGCCACATCACCAAGGCACATAGGTGATGCTAGCTCATGTAGAACTTGACATCTCAATGTTCCTCATGTAGGCATTGAAGTTTTTCTTCTTGGTGTTCCCTACCACCAAGTCCTCTAATAGTCCTAGATGAATCTTGCTCAAGGTTGCTCAAGGTTGAGTTGTCCTTCACGCTAGAGAACAATTTGTAGCAACTTTACTTGACTTTTTAATGGAGGGTCTAGAATGCCTTCTATCTTGGCTCCATCGCTACTACTCACTTTTTTCTTAGCTAGACCCAATTGTGTGAAGACATGTGTTTTGTTTTTAGGCACCCTTTCTTTTCTTTAGTAAGTCTAGTGCTATGCATGCCATGTGCACTCATGGTGGCACCTCTATCTAATGTTGACCATTTATATCTTCAACTATGATCATTCCTATTTGCATGTTAGGATCATAGGAGGTCAAGAGTTCAATCCATTTGGTGTAGTCTATTGCTCCTTCAAATCTTCCAAGGTATTTTCACAATAGGCATTGTGAAAACACCATGCCAACTCAGCTTGTTTCTTGAATGGTTTCAACTTGTGTTGTGGCTTGGATGCTAGGACCCATGAGTGTCAATGCTCAAATCTACTTGGCTATTCTACTGATCTCCAAATGGCTAAGGTTATGTCTTTCATTTCCTTCCTTCTAAGATCCTCCTCTTCTTCCCTTTGTCTCTGTAATCTTTGATCTTCCTCCCTTCTAGACTCCTCTTTTTCTCCTTCCATTGTTTCATCCTCTTCAAATGCGGTATTTTCTCCTTCTACCCCTTTCCTAGTGGTGCCCTTCTTCTTTTCATTATTTTATTTTTTAGGTTGTGATGTATTTGCTTTTTTGTATGGCATCAAGCTCTACCTAGATTTATAAATCCCCTTTCTTTGTGCATGCCAATTTGTTCACTATGCTATCAATAGGTGGACTTCAACTGGGCACTTGTCTCTTGATGCTATTTTACTTTCTCCTTGGCATGCCTCTAACTTCCTTTAAGTCTATTGAATACCTCTTTTGCTTCTCTATATAGTTGTATGACTTCTTCATCCCTTGGCTCATTGATAGGTTTGTGTTTGACTGTTGTGGTCCCTTCTTACATTGACCATACCTCTTGTATTGACACATTTGGTGCCCTTCATTATATTGGTGCTCTTTGTGCTTGAGGTTCTTTGATGTCTTCTTCAATTATTGCTATCAGGATGTCCCCAAAACCTATCAATGTAACAGTTTTAGTAGCTTTCTTTTTTATTTCACTTTTGTTTGCCACTACTATGTTGCTAGACTCTTCATGTTCTTATGCCCTTCTACCCAAGGTCTTTGCTACATCATGGATGGTTTCCCTCATATATGCATTGAAGTTTCTCTTCTTGATATTTCTTGCCAACAAGTCCTTTAATAGTCCTACATGGATCTTACTCAAGGTTGATATGTACTTCATGCTAGAGAAAAGTTTAATGGAGGATCTAGAATGTCTTCTATCTTCACTCCAGCACTACTGCTCACTTTTTACTTAGCTAAATCCAATTGTGTGAAGACATATGTTTTGTTTTTAGGCACCCTTTCCATTCTTTCCCATAAGTCTAGTGCTTTGCATTCCATGTCCACTCATGATGGCACCCCTATCTAATGTGGACCATCTACATCTTCAACTATGACCATTCATATTTGCATGTTAAGATTGGAGGAGGTCAATAATTTTATGCATTTGGTGTAGTGTACAGCTCCTTCAAATCTTCCAAGGTATCTTCACAATATGCATTGTTCCACTAGCTCCTTTGCTCTAAGGTCTTTGGTCACCTCTTCATTGAGGTTTTGAATTTTCTATATCACAAATAGTAGTGCTTCCAAATCTCAATGTTGAGGTTTAGCTTAGCATGTTCGTCGTCAATGAAAGGAAAATGGGACTTGTCGATTTTTTGCTAGACAATGTTGTCATTTGCACTTGCCATTTTAAATGCACCTACACGTAGTAAAATCTTGGTGAGATTTACTCATGATCCAAAAAAAATTTACCTTATTCTTCAAATAAAAAGACTTAAAATATGGCACATATGTGCCTAGTTTTCAAGAAGGTCTACATGAAGCTCCCTTGCCTACCCCCTCCCCTAAAGATTGCAATACTTTCTAGGATTGTGAAAGGGTTAGAGATTTGAATAGAAAAATCTTCATATCTACTTTTTTTTGGGTTGCTCAAAGTGATTATTTATATATAAGATGAGGCATGTTTATTTATGTACACTCAGTTTTACATGGGGAAGTGGTGATGGTTGACAATCCTCCATGACTCTTTTTCATAGTCTTAGATTTACCACCGTTGGTGATGAGGCAATGGCTTGTGGCTTTTTTGGTGCTTCTTGTTGCATAGTTGGAACTATATCATGACAAGGGGCTGTTGAGGTCTCAAACTGTTTGTTATCACCACTATTTTTTGTGAAAGTTCCTACTTTGTATTAATTTTGAGGCAACAATTAATTGTGCCGAGTTTGTTTACTCAACAATCTCTTTCTTTTTATAGGTGATGACAAGTTTTGTTCTTTTTCTTGTGGTAGGTTTTGTATCAATTTATTTAGTGAATGATGGTTGTGGCCAATACACTAGAGTCATTTGCTAAGGTCATTGGTGTAGCTCTAGAGGGGTAGACATTTTTGGGAGCTATGGTAGCCATTTCCATATGTTCATTATGTAATGCCCTTGAGCATGCAATAACGCTATGAGGACCTTGGTGCTACTTTGTCTCATGTATCTTCAATGACTTGGTCTCAACTAGTGGGAAGTAGACCTCACCAGTGTTTTGTGAGAGGATTAGCTTCTATGCCTTTTGAGTTCCAATTTGAGAATACACTTCTTTGTCTTAGATGACTTGCTAACTAGTTTTTGGTTGTCTTTTTGCACTTTGAATAGTTCTTTGAGTAAGGTTTTACCTCCTTGACTAGGGGGGTTACTAGGTATGGTTGAGGACATCAATGGTGTCACTTGCTTCGAAGAAATGAGCTTTCCATTGAAAATTTTCAAAATATTTTTTACATTATCTAGGGCCAATTGTATTTTTTGCATGTCATGATCTATAATACACTTGACTTGTCATCTAAATGTTCGACCCAGTGATGTTTCTCTCCCAAGACCATCTGCGTCAGGAAATATATAGAAAATTGTGGGGAGGCTTCCATTGAATAAGTTGATCCCTTCACCCTCTAGAGTCTCCAACTCCACATTACTCACATTATGCTAATTTGGAGTACACAAAAAGGATCAAGACCTCCAAACTTTTTTTGTTTTTGTCCTTTGATGGAGTAGATAGAAAAAAGGTCTCCCTTCTCAAAGTCTCTTTGTTGGATGTGCTTGTCAAACTAGGCTTTTATTCATGCCTTCTCATAGAGATCAGTGCATCTATTACTATGAGCCAATTCCCTAATAGGAATTCCAACTCAATGAGACACTTGGTTCAAGCTTCTTTGCCCTCATGTTACTCTTTTACAGCATTTTATAGACCAAAAATAAAGAACTTGATGAGTAAGATTGTGTTCATCCCATAAGTCAACTTGAAGAGATGTTGTCCTATTGCCATTTTGTAGGCTATTTGATATGCCCATAAAGTTGTCACCAACTTGTTGTCCAAACTCTAAGCAAGCCGAGAGTATTGACCTACACTTGAGGACCCAAACTATGTATAGATTGTGGTGCAAATATTATGTGAGTGCACATGCATACTTAGATATTACGTAGTTAGATGACTGTCAGCCTGGTTCCTTGTAGCAATGTATGGATGAAGCGAGAGTTCAATGGGGTGGGAAAATTTGCCGATGTTGAGGCAAAGTACACTTGAAGGCTTCTTGAGACATCATTTGTGATTTTGACAACACGATGTAGCATAATTGGGCTCATTGATGCCTTAGCTTTTGGTAGCTAGTGGCTACTTATATTGTTTGAAGAGTACAGTGTACTTTCCATGGTTTTTCGTGTTGCCTTGCTTACCATTGTTGATTGCAATGGCATTGAGATGGAGTGCAAAAAAGAATTGTGCAAATGGTTCAGGATGACAGGTCTAACCATAGGTGAGACAAGCTCCCTATGTATGTCTTGCCCTTGATGTGCCTAGAACAATTGTGGGGGATGTATAAAGGGCTAGGGGACTAGGGATGGAGCCAGCCGACCAAGGTCACTAGACGTACCTAATTTGAGGATCCCTAGGTGTTGTGTTGTGATCGTGGGTGCCTTTTCTTTTCTTTTCTTTTCTTTTTCTTTTCTCTTTTTTTTGATAAAATGAATACAATCAATACAATATGTTGAGGCTATCATCCTTTCATTTGGGTTGAGAAATGTCAAGATCCAAAGGCTGTAAAAAATGGATATTACAAAGATGATTGTGTTACTCGTCTCGATGCCAGAGGAACAGTTGTCGAGATGAAGAGATACACTTGAGATTTTGAAAACCTCTTTGTAACATGTGAGAAATCAAAACAATTGAGATAGCAACTCGAGTGAGCTGTGCATGGACAAGGGATAGAGCATCCGGTGAATTGAATCCCAATTGATGAAGAAATGTTTGTCATTGTTGAGAGCATGGCTCCTACCCAAATGTAGAGTTTGGCCAAGAAAGAGAGAGTATCCAATGACTATGCTTTGGGCCATGCTCAAATGCAATGTGTGCTTTTTGTAGGGGTGATTTTCTCTTCCAGCAGGGCTTCTGTCATGGCTCTTTGTTTCTTGGTATTTCTATCACTCTCTCCATAATGGTTCTTTGTGGGGTTGGTAGTCTTGTGGTGACTTGGACATTGAACGATTTTGTATAGAGACCTGTGTCGTCTTGCATTCACTTGGCAACTCATGAGAGTACATGCAAGTCATATGCTTCAACCATAATGAACAGGTGTGCAACTCAAAAAGTTATCACTTATCTGAATCCCATTGTGTTGACTTCAATGCATATCACCTGCACTTGATTATCATTGCTTGTGTGTGTGATAGCTTTGCTTCTTTTGGTATAATTGATACACTGTCACAAAACACATTGTTTATTTATGTACATGTTCATGAATCCATGTCACTTCGTGAGGATAAAAACCAATTGTAGAACTCACAATTGTACTGGAGTGTGGCATACATATCTAGTAATCATGAGACAGCCTACTCAATAACAACAAATATTTTGTAACATCGAGTAGCATGGTGCCTTGTCTGAGTCTACTGGCAACATGTAGCTCCTCCTCAGTGAGAATTTTATCAATCAGAGAGTTCTCTTGGCTAGTTCTAGCTAAGTCCATATCTCAAACAGTAGTCAGCACTCGAAAGGAAGTTGGTGCCACATAGGTTGGTCTCTTTGAGACCACCATTTGGCCAATCACTCCTCTGAGACTGCTATCATAATCTAGGCTCCAAGTTCAGCCATTGTAGCATGGTTTTCAAACCAATGTTTTTCAAATTAACTTTGACCCTCTGATTATCGCTTTAATTGCTTTATATCTAAGAGATTTGGTTAACAAAGCACTTTGTTGAATGTCATAGTTAAGCGTAGTTCATCAGCTTCCTCGTTAGAGATGAGTTGCATCGTTCATGTAGGAGCTTGTCATAGTGCCCGTTAAGATATTCTTGCTCTTCCCAGGATAGCGAATATGGAAAATATTCCTCAAGCTGTTCCCTAGGGAATGTGCCTATGTCCACAAGGATGTAGGCATGTGTGAATAATTTGAGTCTAGCATCCAACTCTGTCAAGCACTCTGTGACACTTCTATGTTCTATGAGGGCTTGCTCAATTGCTATCTCATGCAAGGTTCTAGGAGTTTTCCTAGGCTTTAGCATAGCTAAGGGCTCACACCTAGATGAGCAAGATTGGTCAATTCTAGGATTGCTTACATCCTTGGGGTTTTCACATTTCTCCTGAGGTTTTGTTGATATTGTATCATGGTTCTCCTCGGATGTGAGTGGTATAGTTTTGTCAACTTGTTGTGACAGTGTTCTATCCACTCTTGATTGGTCAATGTAAGTTCTATTGTCGATGGATTGAGCATTGCAAGCAACCCTTGATGGTAATGGTTGCTTTGATTTATTAGAATACATGGATGTGTCTGAGGTTTCACTACCATTTGGAGAGATGGCAATGGGTTCATTTGTGGTGGGTGGACTCGATGCTTTATTCCTCAACTCTTTAGCACTCTTAGTCTCAATCTTCTTGGCATCTACAGCCAGTTGCAACTACCACTGTTTTTGTTTTTTTCTCTTCTTTTTCTTGGGAAATCGAGATGTATCCTTTAAAGACTCAAGACCCTGAACTAGGCCAATCGTTGATGTGCTTGGTTGGGCCTCAACATTCTCTTTTTCTAGTGTGTCCTCATGGGGCATAGCCATGGCCTGCTGAAAAGCCTTACCAAGTTGCGAGGGTACAATTGCCTCTCTTTTTGGAGAGTCTAGCTCTATAATTAATTCCCCTCCATTTAGCCCCTTATGCGATTGCATTGGCAATTGCTTCTGGTCAGGTGTTTGCTCTAGACTCTTATCCTTACTCATTGGAATGTGCCTCCAGTGCTTCTTATCAGAGCAGGTGTTGTGTTTAGAGTTATTTTTATCTTGCTTTGGAGGTTTAGGTGACTCTAGTGTAGAACCAAGAGATGGTTTAGGGTTCCTGTCATGTAGGCTTGGATGAAATCAGCTGAAGAAGTCAGGGTTGTATTGATGGGAAGCATAGAGATCTAGGATTGCCAGGTCTTGAGTTAGGGAGAAGCCATATGTGCTAACATCAAGTACCATGCTCCCTACTCCTAGCTTGCTAGCCATGTGTAGATCTTCTTCTAGAAGTAGTTTATAGTACAATGATATTTCTAGACAGTGGCTAAAAATTAGCACAATGCACATGGGATCATGTATTGATGTCCAAAGGGCTTTCCTATGCTCAATGAGTGTCATTAGTCAATTTTGGGTGCCAAAATTTGGTTGGAGTACAATTTTTGCACAAAGTTACATTTTCCTTTCCCTTTTTTTTTTATTGCTTCGAGATTTTCCTTGTTTGTCTCACATTTTACAGTGAGGGTATCAAGCGCAATTCTCTAGCTATGGCTTTTGGGATGTTCTTTATGACTTCTTCAACGGAAACTACATAGACGGAGCAAACATGTTGTTGCTCGTCCCAAGTCAGGAGTTTGGCTATGAGCTTTGTGTGCTCTGGTGTTGTCCTTCCAATATCCACATGGACGTACGCACGTGTGATGGCCATCAGCTTGTGATCAAGCTTCATCATGCACTTCATCTCTTGTTCATTGGTTAGATGCGCTATCTCTTTGGCCAAATCTTGGAGAGATTTCTCCTCAAGCCTAGGCTTGAGGTGCTTTGGAAGTGCTAGAGGTGTCAAGGATGTTGGTTGTGACATCTCTTCCGTAGGTGAATTGCTAAGGATATGTTTCGCAAGGGGGGCCATCACAGCCAAAAGTTTGACTACTATGATTCCTGATTGGAAGTAGTAGCAGCTAGTTCAGTGGACCCGCTATACTGTTGGTAGATTGTAGTGTCAAGTCCTTAGGCAGATCAGAAGTAGTCGTGTCTTTTGTTGCATGTTGCACATTCACTTGTGCAAGTCAAAGTCATTGTGGATTGCACAGGCATATCCTTAGGCTGAAAATTAGGGGTGATGTCATGTCCCACATCTTGGACATTTGGAAGCTCAGATGGAGATAGAGATTGGGATTGAGCAGCTGCACTTGACAACTACTCTTGTGCTTCTTCCTGTGTCCATTTAGGGAAAGAGGGTTTAGGAGATTTGGGACTCCTAGGTGGACTTGGCACTGGCTGGAAGATTTGCTCGTGGGCTGTTAGGTGATTCTATCATTTGCTTTGTTGAGCAATCATCCTTATCATGAGCAACATTGCACCTATGATGCTCATTATCCTCTTGGGAAGTCAAAGGCTCCTTGGGAATTAGTGGTCTTTGTGCACACTCGACAATTACATCTAACATCCACTTGTTAAGCACGCTAGGCTAAGGATCTACCTTTCAAATAGTCATGTTTGGTTTCTTGATTTCAATCGTGAGGGGCTCAGTCACTCCAATGTTTTTGACTCGAGACTTGGATTTTTGTTTAGATTTCCACCTGCTTTTTTTTTGCTTTTGATACGATGTGATCTTCAAGTGACAGAGGTGGTTTAGCAGGGGGTTTTGGTACCCAAATCCATTGGTTACTTGTGTAATACCCTTGAGCACGTAACAACATTTTGGATATCCATCATGGCATTGTGCTGTCTCTCCATTGATACCTTCGTCTATAAGGCTTGGCTTCCTTTGTAGTCTTCTACGATATTTGTAAGTCCAAAGCCTATCCTTGGCATTGTCTCCTAACCTTCTTGTTTCAAGCATGGCCTCGCTCACTAGTTCTCTCTCTTCAACATGTGCTTGTATCAGCTCTTTCAACAAGTCCTTGCTCTCATTACTAGGCTCGCCTAGTATGTCAAAATATTCCTTGTCTTTTCCTCAAGGTTTGATGGGGTCACACTTGCTAAAGGTTGTGATTATCCTCACACCTAGTAGTGTCAAGTGTATCCTCTGTGCTACATAATCGGCCTCACACTTCGTCTCCTTTTTGAAGGGTCTTCCTAGGAGGGTTTCCTTTCCACAATTTGCACTATTTGGAGGAACATGGAATAGGATAGGCAAGCTTTCCATTTCAATAGTTACAAGGATTTTGCACTTTCCTATAAGTGCTTGTGGGTGTCCCACATAAGGATTAAGAGTTGCATTAGTCGATGTAAGCTCTGGTTGGCCTAGTAGAGTCCATGTTTCATAGGTCAAGATATTAAAATCTGCTACTTCATCAATGAGAGCATCGACACTATGCTCTCTTTTTGTGGTGAGTTTGACCCTAAGATAAGCAGGTGGTACTATGTCTTCGTCTTCCGGGTTTTGGCTTATAAATAAGTTCAAGCCTTCTAATACATGCCTTTGAGTCCCCAACTGTACAATCAGATATGGATTCTCTACTAATGTCTTGGGTCATTTGTGTAGTGTCATTCAAGGTGCATCTATCATCAGGACTGTCATGTCTAGTCATCCTCGTAGTTGTAGCTTGATATTGTTCCATTTCTCTTTGACTAGATGCAATCCGAATGCAACATATACATGTTTTTTTGGTGTGGCCTTTTTTCCCTTGTTGGCTAAATTGGCCCATTGAGGTTCTAGGGTCTCTGTTTCGAGTATGGGCTTTTGGTTGATGTTTTGCAAGTGAGAATCTATGCTTGTGCAAAGCCATTACTACACTAGGATCTAATTTGGAGGACCTATCATGGCACGCGCTTTCTCTCCAGCCTACTTGGGTGAGGTGTGCAGGGGGCAGTCCCCCCAGCTCATAGGGCTATTACACTAAATACCATGCACAATTTTAAGGACCATTCGTAGCCAAGTTTTGAACTACTTGCTCTAGATTTCAACCTAATGATAGATTTATGATGTGCTTTCTGCTCTATATGGTCTCTAGGTCGATTTTAGGGGTTAGATGTGTCAAATTTGTATTATGTTCAAGTGTCCGATTTTGACAGTTTTCTATCCAGTTCTTAGAGGTCTGATTCTTAGGAGTCTGATTATCAGAATTAGACGTTTAATTTTGGGTTGGTCCGATCGGTCGATCGGAGGTCTAAGTCCGAGTGGTTTGGCCCAATTCTGGTGATCCGGTTATAGGTAGTCTGATTTTGAGTCTGATTGTCCGATTGTCCGAGTGTCTGAATTGGACGAGTCCCGTGTGTCTGATCGAACAAGTTTTTAGGATATCCACGTTTGAAAATTGGACCTGTCCGAGTCCCATTCTGGGAGTCTGATTCTAGGAGTCTGATTCTAGAAATTGGACTCTAGTAACAGTGTCTGATTTCTGTGGACGAGTTTCCAAGGATGATGAAAATCAACTCGATTCTAATTATTTTGGCTATGAGGGGTCATACAAACTTCTAGAATGTAAGAATAGACCCTAATGAAGGATTGTATATACATGGAATAGCGAATAAGCTCCAAAATACAAATCCATAAACAAATCAAATCCTCTTGCCCTATTATGATAGTAGAAACCCTAATGCTTGTTTTCTTTTTTTTTCTTTGTTTTTTCCTACTCTAATGCATCCAAATCACAAAGCAAACATTTACACTACTCCAATCTACTTTTCCAAATCCAAAAAACCAAAAACTTACTTGCTAAGGAGATAAAATACCTTTTCAAACTCCCTCGCTTCCTACCTATCTACTTGAAGCACTGGTTTGGGAAAAACCCTACTTCAATGCTCGATTCGGAGTGGCAAGCACTCAAGGCTTGAATCCATTGGTCCTGGCAATGGAACCAAAATATAGAGGCTCAACTGACAAGACCCACAAACCGCTTATTGTTTCAAGCGTTTTAAGCCAAATGCAATGGCTATCTCTCACTTAGCCATACGCGCTCTCAACCTATAGGTGTAGTGAGCTTACCTCCATGTCCGATTGAGTTTCCTCCTCTCCCAAGCACTCCGGTAGCTCCACGATCCAAGTGCAAGCTTCCTCAAGCTCCACGCTCCAAGTTCCATTTCCGAGAGCAAGACAAGAGAAGAGAAGAGAAGAGAAGAAGAGAGGTCACTTAGCCATACACGCTCTCAACCTATAGGTGTAGTGAGCTTACCTCCATGTCTGATTGAGTTGCCTCCTCTCCCAAGCACTCCGGTAGCTCCACGATCCAAGTGCAAGCTTCCTTAAGCTCCACGCTCCAAGTTCTATTTCCGAGAGCAAGTCAAGAGAAGAGAAGAGAAGAGAAGAAGAGAGGAGAAGATGGAGAGCTTCTCCACCACGGTCCCTCACCCTCGCACTCACTCCCTCACACTCTCACACTCCCTCTCTCAAGCACAAGCTCAAGCAAAGAAGAAAAAGAAGAAGAAGGATAAGAAGAAGAAGAAGAAGAAGAAGAAGAAGAAGAAGAAGAGGAGGAGGAGGAGGAGGAGAGCTACTTTTGGCCACACACAAGAATGAGCTTCTTCATTCACTTTTTGCCTTTTATACAAAACCCTAACCCTAATTCCCTCTCGGTGGTCATGCCCCTTTTTGGTCTGGGTTTGGCCCATTCCTACAACCCTTCTTCTCCTCTTTCCCTATTGGCATGGCCTCAACCCGTGCCTCTAACCATTTACAATTTGCATAGGTGAGAACCCAGTGCTGTTTTACAAAATAAATCATGGTGTGCCTTGCACTCTTTTACAAAAGTATTGACTTGTGCTTTTTTTTGTGCGTCTCTCTCCTTGATTTAGGACTTTTTTGCACTTCTTGTGTTTCCAAAATTTTCTTGGTGCACCTTCGTCTTCCGTTTAACTTTTGCCTTGGCCTTGTCTTCTAGTTTAGATTTTCCATATTTTTCACCTTGTTCTTTTGAGGGTTAACATATGAGGATAACGTGTGGTGAGAATTCCTAATGATAGTCTTGTGGTCATATGTTGCAACTTGCTACCAATGCCAAAGGCTCATGAGTTCTAGGTACATTAGGAGCAATGCTCAGGATTAGTGGATTCCTAGTTAGAAGCATCTGCATTGGCATAGCCCTCACTACCTTGGAGGTAGTGATCAGGCAATGCATATGCTCATAGGCATGCCTTAGGTAGGAAGCAATCTAACAAAGTCATTCTAGCCATAGGTTAGTAAGCAAGGGTTGCTCACCTCTAGGCACAATATCCCCCAAGGTGCAATTATTTTAGTTCAAAACACTTTTAATGTGGTTAAGGCCAATGTGGCTGACTGCCCATCTTACTCACAAACCCTAAATATATATGTATACACTCATTCATTATTCTTTGAGTGGTAAGGGAACAATGTGCTACTCACAAGAGAGCTATTGCGGCATCAAGAGAGAAGCCTACACACACACACACACACACACACATGCATTCTCAATGCTCCATGCAACTCCATCAACTAGTATTAGAGTGGTAAGGAGTCTCTAGGTAGTGCCGGTAGTAGAAATTTTCAAAATCTTTTGTGTGTAAAAAGGTCAACAAATTCTCATATATAACCCATGAGGACTATCTACTCCATTTTTCAATCTGAAGGTATATTATGCTCTATTTTGTACCTTAAGTGTTGAACAAATTGTTTCATCTTTTTCTACAAGCCTACACATAATGTTTAAAACCTATAAATCATGTCATAGGTTACATCATCCATTGTATAAACACTATATATGGGTTATGAAGTTAGAGTAATAGGTTACAAATTTGCTAGATACAAGGTGATCAAATTGCAAAATATTAGTCAAAGGTCATAGATTGCAATGTTTGTAGTTTTAGGGTTTGCTATTAGTTATTGTTATATATAGCCATTGTTTATTGGAGCAGAGAGATTGTGATACATGTACTATTATAGTGCATGAACTGCATATAATGTTAGCTATGACACACAATCTATGATTTTTATAGCTTTTGGATAGTATTATATGCCTTATTACTCATCAATGGTTCATTTGGCTTATTCTCAATTTTGATTATACTGATGAGAAGTTGTGCTACAGAAACTCTACCAATTTTTTGGTGTAGTTTTTTGACTTGTTGGTTGCTTCTCCTTGATAGTTAGTTGTTGTTATAATTCAACCACTATTGGAGCAAATATTATAATATATGTAGTGTTGTACTATACGACACCTACATATACTATTAGTTATGATATATAATCTATGATTTTCACAGCTTTTTGATAGCATTATATGTCTCATTGCTCATCAACAGTTCATTTGGTTTATTCTCAATTTTGGTTATATTGAACAATTGCTATAGAAGCTCTATCAATTTTTGGGTGCAGTTTTTTGACTTGTTGGTTACTTCCTTGATAGTTAGTTATAGTTTCTGAAAATGGCTTCATCATCCTCTATGGATAGGGACTCTATAACATCAAGAAAACTAATTGCACAAACTTTATTTTGTGAAAAGAGAAAATCTAGGATGTGCTAATAAAAAAGAAGCTGTTGAGATCGATAAGAGCCATAGATGCAAAACCTATAGATATGCCTCAAGTTCATTGGATAGAGTTGGACTCATTGGCTAAGTCCACTATCAAATTGCACCTAGTAAAATTATTTTATTTTACCATTGTGAATGAAACTACTATGCATGACTTATGGAAAAAGTTATGTGAAAGATATGGGAAGGAGACTACCTCAAACAAAGGATACATCTCCGATGAAGCAATTGTTTGGGTTGCAAATGGAAGGTTCCAGTTTTGCCTCCCACCTCAATGAGTTCAACATAATATTTTTCCAAAGGCATATGCAAAAATTGAAATTTGAAGATGAGATTAAGGTTATGTTTATGTTGTGTTCCTTCCATGAATCATGGGATACCTTTGGGATAGCTATTAGTAATTCATCTCCAAATGGTGAGCTAAAGTCCAATGATATTTGGGCAATTTATTGGCTGAAGAATTACACATAAATCCATGGACCAAGGCAAAAGTGATGAGGCATTGGCAATTTAAGAAGAAAGAGACAAAAAATAGTATAAAGGTAAGGACCAAGATCCTATAGAGGGCAATAATGCAGCAAACCCAGGTCCAAGAAAGACTTTGAATGCTTCTATTGTGGTAAAATAGGTCATATCAAGAAGGATTGGTATAAATGGAAGCAAGAGTAGAAGGACAAAAATAAAGATAAAAAGGATGCTAACAAAAAAGAGCACAAAGTCAAAGTGAAGATTAAGGAAATGAATACAATAACTACACATGAAGATGATGGTGAAGTGTTGTTTACTTCTAGTATTCCTACAAATGTGTTAGATACATCAGATCAATACTTGAATCAAGATTGAATACTTGATTCTTGTGCTCCTTTTCATGTAAGTTCTCATAGGGAGTGGTTCTATTCATATGATAGCAATAGGCATGGTTCTGTCTACTTTGGAAATGACTATGTGTGTAACATAGTTGGTGCAAGAGATACAATTTTCATTGTATAATGACTCTACCTTCACTCTTAAGAATGTACAACATGTGACAAAGCTCACAAAAAGTTTGATTTCTAGTATGCATCTTGATGACTTGAGGTATTCCACTACCTTTGGCAAATTAGTTATGGAAAGTCCACAAGTGCTTGATTGTTGTAGCTAGAGGAGCCAAATGTGGAACCTCTTATTCTCTTCATGTATCCATTGTAAAATATCATGTAATTGCAATAACTAGGTAGCCAAGTGTATCTTTGTGGCATTGTTAGTTAGGTCACATATCTAAGAAAGGAATAAAGATGCTCTCTCATTTGGGTTACTTATCAGTTTTTTATTTTGCTAATTTCTCTATATGTGAGCATTGCATATATGGTAAACATACTCATTCAACCCATAAAAAGCTCTTAAATAGGAAAAAGAGTGAGCCACTTGACTTGATACACAGTGATATATGTAAGCCTATGCCTACAAAGTCTTTAGGGGGATCCTATTTTATCACATTATTGATGATGCAACTAGAAAAGTGTGGGCTTTTCCTATGGCTAGGAAAGATGATGCATTGCCTTGCTTCAAGAAATTTTTGGCACTTGCAAAAATTTAGTCTAGAAAGAGACTAAAGTAACCTAGGATAAATAATGGTGGAGAGCATATCTCTCACAAATTTAGAAACTTTTGTGAAGCACATGGCATCAAAAGGAAGCTCATTGCATCTAGTAATCTAAAATGTTGTGGTAGAACACACGAATAGGGTGATTAATGAAAGGGTGTTAACTATGCTTTCAAATTCTAGTCTTACTCAAGGTTTTTGGGGTAAATCTATGGTGACGTCTACACATTTGATAAGCAGGTACCACCAACAAATACTATACTAGATCATCGTATTTTTTAGGAGGCCTGGATACACAAGAAACCTTCGTATGATTATTTAAAAGTGTTTGTGGGCTGTGAAACTTATGTGCATGTGCCAAAAGAGAAGCACAGTAACTTGGAACCTAAGTCAAGAAAATGTATCTTTATAGGCTATAGACAAAGTGGTGAAATAGGTTATTGCCTTTGGGTTCCAAGAGCTAGGAAGATCATACATAGTAATGATGTGATCTTCAATAGGAAAAAGATGTATAAACAACCCCTTAAGGAAGTGTAGACAAGAAGGGTTACTTTCTAAGATGCATTTCCACCTATTGTATTTCCAAAAAGGAAAAATGCTAGTGTACAACATGTGCAAAGAGAGGGCTCAAGTGGTGCTTTTGCTAGTGAGCAAGAATAGGGTAGATTTTTTGAGCGACAGGTTGAGAGCCCTATGGTGTCTCATGAGGAAAGAGTGGAGGCCGAAATTCCTACTCAAAGAGTACATTTTGCTATATAAATATCTACTTGTGTCTCTCATCCCCCTAAGATATTTTAACTTGGGATCCACTATGTGATGCTAACACATTGTGGCGAGTCATCTTTCTATAAAGACACCATGACTCATGATGACAAGCTTAAGAGGGAGCTATCTATGCAGTCAAAAATGGATTCTATCATGAAGAATCAAACTTGGGAGTTAGTTCCTTTGCCCAAGCACAATAATTATTTGCCATGTAAGTGGGTTTAAAAAATTGAAGGTTACACAATTGATAATGTTGAACCAAAGTATAAGGTATATTTGCTATTGCTAGTCAAAGGCTTCAATCAGGAAAAAGGTATGGACTTTGATGAGATTTTTCACCTATAGTGAAAATGAATACTCTTCACACTACGCTTGCCTTAGTGGGGCTAAAGTGTTGGAAGAGAGGGAGAAAGATAGAGTGGAGCAAAAGATGAGTCTCAACTCATTTATTGTTCTTCTTCCATTATTCTTCCATCATACTAACTGAAAGAGACTTATACACATAGGTATGACTAACCAAGACTAACTGTGGTTAAGTCACTAACTACACTAACTTATTGAATGTCACACACCTATACAGTTGTATCCAACTAATGTTGGTCACACACATAAAGATAGACTAACTGAAGAGTAACGGAATCTTGATATTCTAACACTCCCCCTCAAGCTCAAACCATCTGATAAACTCGAAGTAGCTATCTGAAGTATATGAACTTTTCTTTACCAAGAGACTTGGTAAATATGTCTGCTACCTGGTCTTCAATCACATCACATGAATCAAGCCAATCTGCCCTGTAATAACCATTTCTCTGATGAAATGGTAGTGAACCTCAATATGTTTGGACCTAGCATGGTAGACAAGATTGCTAGCCAACATAACACTACTGAGGTTATCACAATGCAATCTCACACTGCTTTCCAGTTGTATTCCCAAGTCTTTTAGCAGTTTCATCAACCACACTACTTCGCAAGCCGCTAAGGCGGCTCCTCTCTGCTCAACTTCTATACTAGACAATGCAACAGTAGGCTATTTCTTACTCTGCCAACTAATCATACTATTGCCCAATCCAAATGCATAGCCATTGATTTGTTAGATATGATCAATGCCCCACCCTCATTAGCTGCTACCAATGATCCATGGTGCTCAAAGTTGTAAGGCCCCCATTGATGGACCTAAAAACGGGCCGGCACTGGCTCATGCACTAGCTGGGCCTCGTCACTACGCACAAGACAACCCCTCGGCCTCGCGGCCAGGAGCGTCTATCGAAATCTCTGCCTTCCTAAACATTGCGTTTGTAATACGTTGTAGTCGAATTGATCCTAACCCAATATTACTCCTCAGAGGGAGTCCCTTTCACATAGCCAAATAGGCTCGAATCACATACACATGGGGTTCCTCCTACGGCTGAATGCCATCAACCCTCTGCGACTCTCCTACACCTTGGGGATTGGCCCCTCAATGCGTCGCTCAACAAATAGACATTTCGCACAAAAGTCGCTCAAGGTACCGAATAAGCGTGTCCAGGAATGTACCATTGTCCTCCTCACTTGCTTTCCCCTTTGGGACCCACGTCTACCTACAGCATGGGTACCTCACTGCCTCTCATCGTAGGTCATGTCCTAATAAACCAATTGCAATGCATGTCCAGGAGCTGATCACTGATACTTTTAAATTCTTTTTCATGCTCTATGCATTTGGTGGATGCCTAGTGCTCAAACATTTAGCAAAACAGTATCGTGCACAAGTGCAAAACATTCTTTTAATGGTTTCCAACTACCGTTCGTGCTTCGTTGCATGGGCTTAGCACCGAGGTGATCCTCGTGCTACTAAGCTCTTAATTTTAATTATCATCCGTCCTAAATGCTATGCATAAAAATCAGCAACTTTTCCATCATCTCACACGGCATTTAGACATATTTCAACTTCTCTACCCTTCCCTGTTTAAATATTGCATCGTTCGATAGATTTATGAGGGTATTTTACCATCATTTTATGTGAAAAAAACGGAAAAATACATACTAGAACAAGAAGGTGGGGTTGAACTGAGGCAAATCCTCATGCTTCAGTCCCCACAAACATTCACAAACATTGCTCTTATTTATCCTTATTTTTCGAAACCTAAAATGTATTTTTCCCCTATTTTTTAGGGTTTTTTCACCTTTTTCTTGTATTTTCCCTTATTTTTATGCATTACTTAATTACTAAAAATTCAAAACAGGTTATGGGCTGTGGCCCTTAGTTCCTTCTTGCAGAAAAATGAAAGTTTAGTTGGTGTTCCTATTCACTTCCCCATTTTTATGCCAAAAACCCTCATTTTCCCTTGTTTTTTCATGTTTTTCGTGTTTTAGCATATTATTTTGAACCACAAAATGCATATTTTTCTGATTTTTTGATTATGACCAGCAAGAACTCATAGAAAACAGTAACATGAACAATTTTTATCCCACATGAACAACATTTCATCCATCAAAAGCCATAAAAGCTCAAATTTCCTTTGAAATTTTCAAATTACCGCTTATTTGCGTGTTTCGGGTTTCATGTCCATGGCTGTAACTTTGGAAATCAGCAGCACTTCATGTCCAGCACAATCACCAATCACCATTTCCAGCCCGTGGAGCAATCCGATCCATGCCGGACAAGCCTCCATCATTCTTTCTTCTTCCTTCTTCTTCCCACATGAACTTGCCTTTAGAAGAGGGAGAGGGAGGAGAGAGAAAGACTGAAATCAGAGATCTTCAAAGAGGGCATCATTGCGCGAGCGAAGGGTGGCGATAGAGTCAGCATCCAGAGGAGAATGAATGCCCATGATCATTGGGGGGGGTTGTTTGCAGGCTGGGAGAGGCATGATCAACAAGAGGGCGAAAAAATCGGCGCCCTCCTGCTCACGCCTTCTCCACGATTTCATGCATCTCATTTCATGTGAAATGTCATGCTACATTTAAATTTTGGGCTCCCAAGGGTCACTTGCCCATTTTGGCCAAATTTTGTCCACCCCTTCGTATCTTGACCGGTTTCTTGGCCATTCCCCCGTCCGGACTCGGAATCGAGCTCTGAAAAATCCTGGGCGTCTGGCTTAGCACTCCGCATTGGCCAGTAGCTCGTGTCAACCCGCATGACTGTCTGAAAAATTATGAAAAATCAACAAGTGTCGCTCGGGCGCCTTTAAAGCACTTTGACGCTTAAAATCGTCCTAGATCAAGCCGCCGCCTTTGACATTGAATATTTTTCCCTTGATATTCATAATTTTTAGCTATTTTTAAGCACTTCCCGTCACCTAAATTCCGCTCTCATTGGCGACCACGGGATAGGGCGACTCAGCCCGTCGAATCCATGAACATATCTGCACATAAACAACCAAAGAAGCATCAAACTGATACAAAACAAATATATAATAAAACTCAGCACAATGCTTCCCCTACCCCTGGACAGAACCAAGGCATGACATCCACAGGGAGTAGGCCTAACATCATCTAATAGAAGATCCGAAGTGAGTCACTAACCAGCTGCTCCAACACAGCCAAACTAAAAAAAACCTATCAAAGAGGTTGCCCTAAGTGGTAATTTGCACTACTTACCAACTAAAAACAACACCACTAGGAGCTCCTACAAGGCGAGGACTCCTATAGCCTGATCAAAGAGTATTTTCTTTCAGTACATTTCTTCTTTTAGGGTTTTTATTGGATAAACATACTTGGGCATGTAAAAAGGAGGGAGCTGAGCGTAGTGACCCAAGGAGAACAAGGTATCGGCCTCAGGACCTGTCTCGGCACCCAAGAACCTACCAAGCCCTCGCAAGGCGACACTTAATCCTTTTCTAACGCTCACTTTTATTTTCGCTCCAACCTTCCTTGTTTTGGTATTATTTTTCCAGCAAGAAGCCACCCCTAGGAAGACAAGGTATCGGCCCCGGGTCTAATTCATCCCCAGGAACCTACCAGGCCTTTGCAAGGCAATGATCAACTGCTTATATATTTCCATTCCTTTTCTTTTCTTTGCTAGGGGTTAGAACCCCTTTTTACACACCTTCGTATTTATAGTCATCTTTTAGGATATTCAGGATTTCTTGGCATTATGATTATCTTCTGGCAGGCTTCTCTAACTGCCTCACTGCTAACAAAAATTCCTAGAACGGCTGTCTAGCAGGCTAGCAGAACAGGGCCACTAGGACTTCCTTCGAAAACAGGGCTTTCAATGTCTAACAATGTCTTTACAGAAGGCAATGACTACCCCGACCTCCCTCAAACATACTTAGCCTAAACCTGGGACTTCATGCCTTGGTTGCCGGTCCCCAACAAAAATGTGTCCCCTCGACAAGTACAAATACACATATAACAGGAAAGAAAGGTACTCGTAAAGGAGAAATATCACCTAGATTGGCCACAAGAAGCTTCCATCGATGCTGCGACAAAGGCTCCCTCCAAGCTTGCCTTCAAACCTGTCTAGCACAGAACTTAAAACAAAAACCCAATTAAACGCACCTGCACTAGACAGGCAAATGGCCCTCTTGGCCTAATGAAATCAAACAATACTACGCATAACATCCTCCTGGAAACCACCATGATAGACATCAAAGCATACCATTCCCAGGGGAACAGGGCTTGTAGCCCTAAACTAGGTGCATTAGATTATGACCTATCCCTCCTGCGTATATCGCAAGAGGTGTTCGCATCACATGTCGTCTAATCAGTCGATGGGTCCCAGATAATAAAGGCAGATGAGTCTCGCTTACCCTCTACATCACCCAAATCAACCATCGCCTGCCAAAGAGGGCATGTTCAGAAAGCATACCCCACAAACGACCAGGTCCTGTCTCATCGTCAATAGATATATCGGGACAAGGGCCACAATTAAAGAAGAGGCCCTCTTCATACGCGAAATTAGCCAATGAATCGGCAAACTGATTCCAATTCCGTGGAATCAGCTGAAAAGACACTCTATCAAATTCGTCTAGCAGGGCTATGGCAGTATGATGGTACATACAAAGGATGGGGTTTCGTACCATGTATGTCCCATTGAGTTGATTTAAAACCAACTGAGAGTCCCCTTTCACCAATAACTGACGGATACCACCCTTCTTCACAATATTCAAACCCATAATCAGGGCTTTGTATTCTGCCATATTATTGGTAAAATTCGCCTCGAGATAAGCGGCTAACTTCATGACAATGCGTCGTCGAGGGTCTCGGATGACAACTCCTACACTTCCTTTTTTGCATGGACCCCTGGACGGCCCATCAAAGTACAAGGTGTACGTCCATAAAGGGTTTACATATCCCGCCATCCGGAACTCTACTCGTAATTATGGTAATCGAAATTCAGCATATTCAACGGGTGGACTGTAGGCTCCATCCCTCCATCATCATTGAATTCAATAGGGATGCTCGTCAAAATTTGTAGGCAGTGATGGCAGAAGACCTTGATCTCCCAAATAAATGTCCCGCCTTCTTGCTCAGTCACCTTATATCCTTTGCTCCACCAAATGAGCTTTCCCTGATGATACCTCTGTTCTAAATATGGGTGTTCTAAATAAGGGATCAGACGACCCATCAACCTCTATCACGATTTCCTTGCAGATGTTTGATCGATCTTGCCTAGACCTGCAAGGCAGTCATAGCATTAGTGCAATCAGAAGTAATAAGGTTTAATCTTATTAAGATTAACCTTATTTTTAAATTCTATCCCCTCAAGGTCAGCTAACAAGACTGTGGATTTATTCTTTCCTATTCTAACGATCCGATAGGGCCCATCCCATTTGGGCTCTAGCTTGCCTGGGAATAATTCACGTCGTGCGTCATAATACAAAACAAGCTGTCCTTTCTTAAAGGTGTATTTCTTGGCTTTGAGGTCGTGTAACTGCTTCATTCGGCGCTTCGCCACTTCTTGGTGTAATAAGCTCTGCAACTTAAGCTCATCTAAATGTGCCAGTGTCGTCAAGCGCTCAAAAAGTGCGTCTTCATCGCTCAAAGAATTATTGATGGCAAACCGAATAGTCAGCAGCTCAATCTCTAAAGGCAAGACACACTCCTCCCCATATACTAACTTGAACGGGGTATGGCCAGTGGCTCGTTTGAAAGTCGTATTATAAGCCCACACTGCCACGTATAACTTTTTATCCCAATCTCGTTTCTTTTCCGACACAATTTTGGACAGGATGCCCACAAGCTGCTTGTTGGTGCTTTCAACTTGCCCATTTGCTTGCGGATTATATGGGGTTGTCTTGTTATGCTTGATTTGCCACATCTCTGTCAAACCTTTGATCACCTTATTCAGGAAATGTGTTCCACGGTCCGACACTACTTCTTTCGGCGGACCAAAACGGCATATTATCTGCTCTAAAAGGAAACTAGCAGTTTCTTTAGCATCATCTTTCCTTGTCGCACGTGCTTCTGACCACTTTGTGAAGTAGTCGGTTGCTACAATGATGTACCTCTTTTGCGTAGTCGACGACGGAGTAATAGGACCCACAAAGTCTATTCCCCACTTCTCGAATGGAAGTACGCCATAATAGGGGTGAGTGGTCGTTTCCTATTTTCTCGACTATCATGTCGTTGGTAAATATCGCATCGCTTAACATACGCAAACGCATCCTGGAAGATGGCAGGCCACCAATAACCTGCTCTTAAAGCCTTTTGTGCTGTAAGCCGTCCAGCAAAATGGCCACCGCAAGCAGAATCATGGCACTCTTCCAAAATGAATGGCACCTCGTCAGGCATCACACACCGGCGATAGATATCATCAACCCCTTGCCGATATAATGTACCTGCGATCAAAGCAAACTTTAACGCTTGCTGCTTAATTTTCCTTCTCTCAGCTTTAGATAATTCGGATCCCGCCTCTCCTGTTGATAAATAATGCGTTATTGCAGCATACCAGGAGGGAATAGATGCCGTATCTATTTTAAATAACAACTCCATGTCACTACCTTCAGCCATAGATTCTTTTGGCTCCCCAAAGTCCACTAGATATTCCACGATGCCTTGCAACCTTGGTGGCTTACTCTTGATTTCATAATCAAATTCCTGCAAAGTGATTAACCACTTTGCTAGACGATCAGGCGGCTGTAACTTATTCATCAATAGTCGAAGTCCCTCCGCCTTCGTATAAAGCACAACTTTCTCATAGAGAATATAATGCCTGAATTTCTTGGTCCCAAAGACCATTGCTAGACACAATTTCTCCATATAAGTATAATTGATTTCGGATACCCCTAGCTTCCGACTAGCAAAAGCAATCGGGTGGTACCACTTCTCTTCCCAAATTTGGGCTAAACAGCAGAGCTGATACTATACATGGTGGCTGCTGAAAATATATAAAACACTTCACCTCTTTTAGGTGCTTTTAAAACAGGCGCTCTTGCTATCTCCTGTTTCACATCCTTGAATGCTACCTTACAAGGGTCACCCCATACAAACGAACAGCTAAAGGACAATAAATTTGTAAGCGGCAATGTTCTTTCTGCTAAGGCGTTGATGAATCTGCGGTAGTAACCAACCGAAGACAGAAAGCTATGAACTTCCTTCGGAGTGCGTGGTGGACCCATGGCAACTATAACTTTAACCTTCTCGGGGTCTGTCGCAATTCCTACCGAACTGACCACATGACCCAGCAATAGCCCATAAGGTACTCCAAAAACACACTTCCGTGGGTTTAGGGCGATGCAAAATTGTCTGCAACGCTCAAAGCATTTTCTTAGAATGATCAACTACCTTTCTCTCACGGTGGCAGCCCCTAAGTCATCAATAAACACCTTCAACTCTTCAGGGGATATGTCACCGAATGTCTTATCTGCTGTTCGTTGCCATGAACCAGGCGCATTGCATAAACCAAAGGCCATCACATGGTACGCAAAAGTACCAAATACAGTGATAAAAGTTGTTTTCAACCTGTCCTCTTCTGCAATTGCCATTTGGTTGTATCCTGCAAAGCAATCCATAAGCGAATATATCTCCCTACCCGCTAATTGATCCAAAATCTGGTCAATAAATGGCAACGGGTAGTAGTCCTTAACTGTCTGCTTATTCAGCTCTCTAAAGTCTACACATAAACGGATTTGATTATTCTTCTTCTTTCTAATCACAATTGGCGAACACCATTTCGTGTGTTGCACAGGAAAAATCAAACCCGCTTTTCGAAGCTTCTGTAACTCTTCAAACAGGTCGTCCCTCAGTTCGAAAGGCATATGCCTTACTTTCTGCCGTATAGGACGACTGTCCTCTTTCAACGGAATTGTATGAACAGCAAGACTAGGAGGGATGCCTCTCAATTCATCATAACTCCAGGCAAAGATATCACGGAATTCCTGGATCAGGGCCACATAGTCCTCCCTTTCTGCTGAACTGAGCATAGAACCTAATTTGATTGGCCGTGAATCATCGGGCGTACCAAGGTCTAGCTCGATAACATCTGCATCTCTTATACGATCTTGGCCCTCTATCGGCTCATTCAAAGTGATTTGATAGATGTCCTCTGTGGTGGATCCCTCTTTGGACTCATCACTCGATGATGTCTCACTGCCAGATAAATCTTCTAATGTCTCCAATTCTGTAGAAGATAGAGGAGCTCTCTCACTCTGCGGGGACTCAGGATAAGCATCAACCACCACACGCTGGGCACCTCTGCCGAATACCAGTCGACGAGCGGGTATATCTACTTGGCAGTCCGCTTGCAAGATCCAAGGTCGTCCGAGTAATACTTGGTAACTTGGCCGCCCTGCAAAACGAATCACCCTAAAGTCCAACAGGCATTCTACATTTGCAACAGTGACATGGACCTTAGTAATGTAGCCTTCCGGCTGTCTCAAACTATCATCTGCCATTCTAAGAATTGTGGAGGTATCTTTCTGGATCGCAAGACCCAACCTTTTCATCAGTTCAGAACTCATAATGTTAACAGATGAACCCGTGTCGACAATGGCATAATCTACTAATATCCCATCGACATAGGCTGCAACCCTTGGGGAATGCTTCTCAGCATGCTCAAACCAGTCATCACCAACTCGCGCAATACCCAAAGGTTCTACAATATACCCGGTACGTAGAATCTTTCTAAACTCCTTACGTACTCCTGGGGGAAGCTTAATAAGCTGTAAAAAATTCACATCCGGCTTGACTTCACAAAGAGAGCTCGCCAAATCGAATTCATGATAGTTCGATAGAGCTCGCTTTTCACGCCAAACCATCCGCTCTTTAGGTCGCTGAACCGGCTTTATTGCCTCTTTCTTAACTTTCACCTTCTTCTTTGGTGGTTCCTTATCGGCTTTACTTTCTACGGGCTTCAAAGGTCCCCCTTCCATGGAAGGGTCCAAAACTTGCGTTTCTTTGTCGCCTTGTTTAGGGTTTCCATCGACAGGCTTATCCTTGTCGGCTCCTCTACCCTTTTGACCTCTTGTAAGGACAGCTCGCAGATTAGAGGTTTCAGCATCGTTAACGCGTACATCCTCAATCAAACTAACCCCACTACCACTTGGTAGCTCCTCCACTGTAGTCTTTGGTCGTTGAAGTATTTGTTTAGGCCCATCCTCTCGCTGGGAATCATTTCCTTGGGCATGATGATTAACAGGCCCTGGTTGCCGACTACCTCGCTGGAGGGAACTGATCTTACTCCAGCAAGTAGCTGCTAAATGGCCGGATTTTCCACAAATGTCGCACTTAACATTTGGGCAATTTCTTGGATAGTGCTGCCCACCACACCATTTGCAACTAAACCTCGAAGGTGCACCCTCCTCTGGGTATCTACTTCCTATCAAATTTTGTTGTTTTTTAAGGAAGTTGACATCAACGGCTATTTGCCGATACTACTCCGTAATCATGTCGGTATAATGCTTCATCATGTCCTTAACCTCGCCAAGAACATTAGAAGCACTCGACTCATAGCCTTGGTCATTACCATGTCGTTCCATCGGCCTAACAATTCGATTAGGCACTGGTTGTTGAGCCACAGGCATGGTATTAGAATTGACCGCCTGGCCTCCACCACTTGGAGCCATTTGACTGCCTGTAGGCATCGACATGCTAGGGGGAGCTGGTAATAAAGGCACATTCTGCATCATGTTCCCTCTCCCATTAGGGTTAGCCATCGCCATCCCTTGACCACTACTGCCATTGGCCATTGCCACATTATTTCCCAATACTAAACCCATGTTCGAATTGCCTCGAGAAGCATAGGCTGCTTGTAATCGGGATTCCACCTCTTGTGCTCGTGTAATGGCAGTATCTATATCCCCCAAGGGAACACTATTCAACTGCAATTGGATATTAAAGTCCAAACCATGAAGGAAATATTGCAATTGGGCAGCTGCGGGGATGGGAATAGAGGTGTCCAACTTACGGAAAACCTCTTTTATTTTCTTCGCATAAGCACGAATATCCTCGTGTGGTTCTTGGCGGGTCACGTTGAGTACACGCAACCAATATTGCCCACCCCTTTCAGGGGCAAACTCCCTTCGAAAAGATCCATAAAATGAATCAATATTCAATATGGTTCCGGCTTCTAAACCATGATACCATATAGCGGCTCTTCCTTTGAGAGTCATATTGAAGAACATCATAAAATGTCCTTCTTCTTGGATGCGACAGTTAAACATCAGCTTTTGAAACTCCCTAATGTGGAGTTCCGCATCTTCCTCAACTAGCCCATTAAAAATGGGTAGCGGGTAGCCTAGAGCCGGCAAATCCGTCATTCTTGCTGGAATTGCAATAGGCTGCGCCATGACAAGGATTGGATTTGCACTAGGAATAGGGGATGGTGGGGTTACACCTCCCGTACTTGACGTGGACTGGCTTATAGAAGGAAGGGGAGCACTAGAGCTTCCACCTTCTCCTAACTTACTGCTTGTGGTACTAAGACCACTAGATCCACTCCCTCGTAAGGGTTCAGCACCGCTACGCTTAGGGGAACATCTCCTAAAAATTTCAGTACGTCGCCTAGCTCTTTCGTCTCTTTCTTGCTTTTGGATTTCTGCTAGACGATGCTTATCAATAAATAACGAATCAATCTCAGTATCCTTTGGCATAAACTGCTAGTTGGTCCCTAAACAACCAAGATTCGAGAACCGCCACTTTTAAGCGGCTCCCGGCAGATGCACCACTGATGGACCTAAAAACGGGCCGGCACTGGCTCATGCACTAGCCGGGCCTCGTCACTACGCACAAGACAACCCCTCGGCCTCGCGGCCAGGAGCGTCTATCGAAATCTCTGCCTTCCTATACATTGCGTTTGTAATACGTTGTAGTCCAACTGATCCTAACCCAATATTACTCCTCAGAGGGAGTCCCTTTCACATAGCCAAATCGGCTCGAATCACATACACATGGGGTTCCTCCTACGGCTGAATGCCGTCAACCCTCTGCGACTCTCCTACACCTTGGGGATTGGCCCCTCAATGCGTCGCTCAACAAATAGACATTTCGCACAAAAGTCGCTCAAGGTACCGAATAAGCGTGTCCAGGAATGTACCATTGTCCTCCTCACTTGCTTTCCCCTTTGGGACCCGCGTCTACCTACAGCATGGGTACCTCACTGCCTCTCATCGTAGGTCATGTCCTAATAAACCAATTGCAATGCATGTCCAGGAGCTGATCACTGATACTTTTAAATTCTTTTTCATGCTCTATGCATTTGGTGGATGCCTAGTGCTCAAACATTTAGCAAAACAGTATCGTGCACAAGTGCAAAACATTCTTTTAATGGTTTCCAACTACCGTTCGTGCTTCGTTGCATGGGCTTAGCACCGAGGTGATCCTCGTGCTACTAAGCTCTTAATTTTAATTATCATCCGTCCTAAATGCTATGCATAAAAATCAGCAACTTTTCCATCATCTCACACGGCATTTAGACATATTTCAACTTCTCTACCCTTCCCCGTTTAAATATTGCATCGTTGGATAGATTTATGAGGGTATTTTACCATCATTTTATGTGAAAAAAACGGAAAAATACATACTAGAACAAGAAGGTGGGGTTGAACTGAGGCAAATCCTTATGCTTCAGTCCCCACAAACATTCACAAACATTGCTCTTATTTATCCTTATTTTTCGGAACCCAAAATGTATTTTTCCCCTATTTTTTAGGGTTTTTTCACCTTTTTCTTGTATTTTCCCTTATTTTTATGCATTATTTAATTACTGAAAATTCAAAACAGGTTATGGGCTGTGGCCCTTAGTTCCTTCTTGTAGAAAAATGAAAGTTTAGTTGGTGTTCCTATTCACTTCCCCATTTTTATGCCAAAAACCCTCATTTTTCCTTGTTTTTTCATGTTTTTCGTGTTTTAGCATATTATTTTGAACCACAAAATGCATATTTTTCTGATTTTTTGATTATGACCAGCAAGATCTCATAGAAAACAGTAACATGAACAATTTTTATCCCACATGAACAACATTTCATCCATCAAAAGCCATAAAAGCTCAAATTTCCTTTGAAATTTTCAAATTACCGCTTATTTGCGTGTTTCGGGTTTCATGTCCATGGCTGTAACTTTGGAAATCAGCAGCACTTCATGTCCAGCACAATTACCAATCACCATTTCCAGCCCGTGGAGCAATCCGATCCATGCCGGACAAGCCTCCATCATTCTTTCTTCTTCCTTCTTCTTCCCACATGAACTTGCCTTTAGAAGAGAGAGAGGGAGGAGAGAGAAAGACTGAAATCAGAGATCTTCAAAGAGGGCATCATTGCGCGAGCGAAGGGCGGCGATAGAGTCAGCATCCAGAGGGGAATGAATGCCCATGATCATTGGGGGGGGTTGTTTGCAGGCTGGGAGAGGCATGATCAACAAGAGGGCGAAAAAATCGGCGCCCTCCTGCTCACGCCTTCTCCACGATTTCATGCATCTCATTTCATGTGAAATGTCATGCTACATTTAAATTTTGGGCTCCCAAGGGTCACTTGCCCATTTTGGCCAAATTTTGTCCACCCCTTCGTATCTTGACCGGTTTCTTGGCCATTCCCCCGTCCGGACTCGGAATCGAGCTTTGAAAAATCCTAGGCGTCCGACTTAGCACTCCGCATTGGCCAGTAGCTCGTGTCAACCCGCAAAACTATCTGAAAAATTATGAAAAATCAACAAGTGTCGCTCGGGCGCCTTTAAAGCACTTTGACGCTTAAAATCGTCCTAGATCAAGCCGTCGCCTTTGACATTGAATATTTTTCCCTTGATATTCATAATTTTTAGCTATTTTTAAGCACTTCCCGTCACCTAAATTCCGCTCTCACCCATTATGAGGAGAAGCCAAGTGTGAGCCCGGGCATTGGTGGAGTCCTGACTTGTATATCAAATGAGGTCTACGTGACTGGATGGCAAAAAGGTGACCATTGTGGGTCTAATCTTTGGGTTAGATGGAGAGGTTAAGTTGGTAGCAACTCGAGGCACATTGCATTGAGTTGCGTGGTAAGGGAGTTGAAAGGGGCCCCTATTGTGGGGTCCGAGGGCAGCGGAAGCGGCCCCTGGCTGGGGGGTCCCAGGGGGGCCAGCGGCCCCCCTGGCGAGGGTCCAGGGGCAGCACCCCCGGCCCGATGGTAAAGGAAATATTCCCTGGAATATTCCCTAGCCGACTAGTGGAGGCTCATATAAAAGCTAAACCCCTTCACAGCCATCTCTCACTCATCTTTCACCCAGTCAGAGTTGTTGTTCCAGCTAGCCTTAAGCTCTTCACCTATTTTCTGTCTAGATCGCCATCTAAGCTTCACACAGTGGAAGCGCACGGGTGGACAGAGCCATCTTTGTATCAGTTGTTTGAAGTTAAAGAATTTACTGATTCTCCTCTTATCTGTTGTGTACTCTCTATCTCTTTCTCAAATTCTGTTCGCTGCGCCGTGTAATATTTTACATGGTATCAGAGCCCAGGGGCTCTAGAGATCGGAGAGTGTGTAAGAGGCAAAGGCTTCAACAGCAAAGAGAAACTATGTCGACTTCCGGAAGCGATGCAGGAGGTGGTGTTGCTGTACCGGCTATTCAAACACTGAGGATTCATCCACCAACCTTCAGCGAAGGCAAGTTAGATGGTACAAACTACACCTTGTGGAAGTTCAAAATTACAACTATCCTTGATTCTTATGAGCTTCTGGAGACTGTGCTGGGGACTGACACAGAACCACAGCCTACCCCTGACCCATCAAATCCTAGTGTGATGATTCCTCGGAATGCAGATCTTCTACGAGCTTGGAAACGAAGGAATGCAGATGCATTGTGTGCCTTAGTTACAAGCTGTTCTGACAGTGTTTTGACTCTGATTCAGCATACAACCAAAGCGTCAGAGGCTTGGAATGTACTAAGGAGTCAGTATGAAACAGAAACCAAACAAGGATTCAAAACTTGGAGAATCAACTAGCAGTGGAGAAGTTTGCTGAAGGAGAGGCGGTTGAAGCATTCATCACTTGGATTAAGAATCTGCGCGACCAGATGGCTGGCGCTGGGATACAAAAGACTAGCGAAGAGCTAGCTTGGAGGTGTCTTCGGATTTGTCCACAAAAGTTTGATGGACTAGTAACTGCCCTTAATACTCAGGTGAGACCTCAAGCTTTGACTTTTGAGGAGTTTTGTGCATTATTAATGGAGGAGGAATTGAGGCTGAAAGCCCGAGAAGGAAGCAACAATGGAGATGCTACATTCTCTGCCAATGCAAAAGGCAAAGGTGTTTCCTCCACCAAAAATGATGGTGAGAAAAAGAAGAAGGGCGGCAAGAAGAAGTTTCAAGGAGAGTGCTTCTACTGCAAGAAGAAAGGACATGCAATTGCAGATTGTCGTGTCAAGAAGGCAGATGAAAAGAATGGTACCCTTAAAAGTAAAGGGAAAGAGACAACCAATACGACTGAAGCAGAGTTGGAATTCTTCATGACGACCATTGAGGAAGTGTGCTCCTCGGCGCAAGAAGAATCTACCACTGACTCATGGGTGTTGGATAGTGGGGCCTCCCGTCACATGACCAACAAGAAAGGTCTATACAGTTCTATGCAGCCTCTACAAGAATCCATCACTGTGACGGTTGGAAATGATGCTAAATGCCCTGCTGCGGGCACAGGTACTATTTCTTTTGTTGATGTAAATGGTGAAGTCAAAAAGCTTTCAAATGTGTTGTTTGTTCCCGAAATCAGGAGAAATCTCTTATCAGTTGCTGCCATAACTGATCTTGGTCATGAGTGAGGTTCAAGAAGACAGGTGCAGAAATTATTGATAGTGCTGGCACAATTGTTGGCAAAGGAGAAAGAAGGAACAACCTCTATGAGCTAAGTGCTCTTACATCCACCGCTGGAGTGGGCACAAGTAAGCTTTGGCATGAAAGGTTTGGACACATCGGATTTGCAGTATTGAAGGAGATGCAAAAGCAAGGTATGGTTGCTCACCTACCTACAATAACTGAATTGAAGGAACCATGTGAAGCTTGTATGATGGGCAAGCAACAGAGAAAGGCATTTCCACAAGAAAGCAAGAATAGAGCACAGGCTCCTCTAGAGTTGGTGCATGCTGACTTGTGTGGTAAGATGCCTACACAGGCCTTGGGGGGATCTTCTTTTTTTATGTTGATTGTCGACGACTATAGTAGGAAGATGTGGGTGTACTTCCTTCGTGATAAGGCTCAAGCTTTTGGTAAGTTTAAAGAATGGCTAATACTTGTTGAGAATGAAACAGGGAAAAGTGTGAAGAAATTTAGAACAAATGGTGGTGGTGAGTTCAACTCAAAGGAGGTTGAAGGCTTTTGCAAGAGCAAAGGGATCAAGCGTCAATTGATGACGCTTCATACACCTCAGCAGAACGTTATTGTGGAATGCAGGAATCGCACCATTGTGGAGATGGCAAGATGCATGCTAAAGGGCAAGGGATTGCCTAACCATTTTTGGGCTGAAGCTGTTAATACTGCAGTCTACATTCTAAATCCGAGCTATACAAAGGCTCTCAAGGGAAAAACACCTCATGAGGCTTACACTGGTAAGAAACCATCTGTCTCACATTTCAGAATTTTTGGATGTGAATGTTATGCACATGTTCCAGATGAGAAGAGAAACAAGTTACAACCAAAAAGCAGAAAATGTATCTTCTTGGGTTATAGTGATGAGCAGAAGGCTTACAAATTATATGACCAAGAGGCAAAGAAGATCATCGCGAGCCATGATGTGGTGTTCAAGGAGGAGCCGCATACAGTGGAGGAGGGGAAGGCAAGTTCTTCCACTTTATCATCAAGTGAAGAAGTAGTCCACTATGAACCTGTCCCGAGAGCTATCCCTATCCTTAAGGAGGAGGAAGCATCATCTTCAGATGATGAGGAAAAAGTTCACCAACCTGACATCACCCCACCGGAAAAGCCATTGCCGCGCTCGGTGAAGCAGCTCTATGACCACAATAATCCTATGCCTGCATCTCTTGAGGAGAAGGCAGATGGACCAAGGAGGTCTCAGAGAATAGAGGAGCAAAGGAGGGCTTCTGCTCACATAGTCAATATGGCCTTGATGGTTGAGATTATGAGAGAAGTAAAGGAGCCAACTGACTTAGAAGAAGCACTTGCAGATCCATCATGGAAGGCTGCTATGCAGGCGGAGTATGATAGCATAATGAAGAATGACACTTGGGAGCTAGTGGATCAACTAGCAAAGCGGAAGGTTATTGGCACCAAGTGGATCTGGAAGGTAAAGTACAAGGCTGATGGTACCTTAGAAAAGTACAAAGCTAGACTGGTTGCCCGAGGATTTTCACAAGTTGAAGGGTTTGATTTTCAAGAGTCGTTTGCCCCAACTGCCAGAATGACCACTATTCGCACGGTACTTGCAGTGGCTGCCCACAAGAAGTGGCCAGTGTACCAAATGGATGTTAAGTCAACGTTCTTAAATGGTGACCTCAAGGAGGAGGTGTACGTGGCTCAGCCACCAGGGTTTGAGGGCCCCCATTCTGAGAACAAAGTGTGTAAGCTGAAGAAGGCATTTTATGGGCTGAAACAAGCCCCCAGAGCATGGTACCAGCGGATAGATAAGTTCTTTTTAAACCTAAACTTCAAAAGATGTGCCTCAGATGCTAACTTGTATGTTTACAGGGATGGTAAAAAGTCTGTAGTGATTGTCCTATATGTGGACGACCTTCTTATTATAGGTGACTATGAAGATATGATCAACCAAACTCGAAAGGCTTTGAGTTCTGAGTTTGAAATGACAGACTTAGGCTTGCTGCACTATTGTTTGGGGATTGAAGTCTGGCAAGAGCCAGGAAAGATCTTCATCTCTCAGAAGAAGTATGCATGGGAGATCTTGAAGGCATTTGGCATGACTGAGTGCAAGGAGATAGCTACACCTATGGAGGTGAATGTAAAGTTATCCGTCGAGGATACATCAACACTAGCAGACATTGGGAGGTATAGGAGGTTGGTTGGCAGTCTGATCTACTTGTGTAACACCAGACCAGATATCAGTTTTGTTGTTGGTATTTTGAGCAGGTTCTCAAACAAACCTCATGAGAGTCATTGGAAGGCTGGGATGCGAGTGCTCAGATACTTGAAGAAAACTCTTGACTATGGTATCACATACAGTTTGGAACTTCTCTTGTGGGGAACTGTGACTCATATTGGGCAGGAGACATTGATTCCAGGAAGTCAGTTTCTGGTTATTGTTTCTCTTTGGGTTCAGGAATTTTCTCTTGGATTAGTAAGAAGCAACCAACAGTGGCATTGTCTTCTACCGAAGCACAGTACAAGGCAGCTTGTTTTGCTGCATGTGAGGCCGTATGGTTGAGAAGGATTCTATGGCATATGGGAGTGCAGGATGAAGAACCAACTGTGCTGAGATGTGACAATCAGAGTTGCATTGCCATTGCCAAAAATCCAGTGTTTCATGCACGCACCAAACATATAGAGATCCAGTATCACTATGTGCGTGATTTGATGGAGGATGGGATAGTGGAATTGGTCTACTGTCCAACAGAGGAGAATGGAGCAGATATCTTCACCAAAGCACTTACGAAGGATCTGCTTCAAGTTCATCTTCAGAGACTCGGCATTGGGCCGAGGAGATAGTTCACCTATGGGTGGACATTGAGGGGGGGTGTTAGATATGATCAATGCCCCACCCTCATTAGGTGCTACCAATGATCCATGGTGCTCAAAGCTGTAAGGCCCCCATTATGAGGAGAAGCCAAGTGTGAGCCCAGACATTGGTGGAGTCCTGACTTGTATATCAGATGAGGTCTATGTGACCGGATGGCAAAAAGGTGACCATTGTGGTTCTAATCTTTGGGCTAGACGGAGAGGTTAAGTTGGTAGCAACTCGAGGCACATTGCATTGAGTTGCGTGGTAAGGGAGTTAAAAGGGGCCCCTATTATGGGGTCCAGGGGCCGTGGAACCGGCCCCTGGCTGGGGAGTCCCAGGGGGGCCAGCGGCCCCCCTGGCGGGGGTCCGGGGGCAGCACCCCCGGCCCGATGGCAAAGGGAATATTCCCTAGAATATTCCCTGGCCGACTAGTGGAGGCTCATATGGTAGGTCGGTCAGCAGGCCGACCTAACGACCTTCGCGAGCTATAAAAGCTAAACCCCTTCGCAGCCATCTCTCACTCATCTTTCACCCAGTCAGAGTTGTTGTTCCAGCTAGCCTTAAGCTCTTCACCTATCTTCTGTCTAGATCACCATCTAAGCTTCACACAGTGGAAGCGCACAGGTGGACAGAGCCATCTTTGTATCAGTTGTTTGAAGTTAAAGAATTTACTGATTCTCCTCTTATCTGTTGTGTACTCTCTATCTCTTTCTCAGATTCTGTTCGCTGCGCCGTGTAATATTTTACATGATTGACCTCCTATCATAGGCACAACCATCCCAATCAGCATCAATAAACCTTGTCAATTCAAGGGATTTTCCATATGCATAAAATAGCTCATAATCTGCAGTACCCTTTACATATCTCATGATCCTCCTAAGTGCATCTAAATGTGGTTTGCGAGGCTTCTACATAAACTGACTTATCAGCCTCACTGCATAACATAAGTCAAGACGAGTAATAGTCAAGTATATCAAGGTGCCCACCATCTGTCGATACATGGTCACATTCTCTATGTCATTCCCAACATCAATCTACAACTTAACATTCTAATCAAGAGGTGTCTCCATAGGCTTCATCCATACCATACTTCTATAACATGTCATGAGCATACTGCTTCTGTAGCAGCCATATACCTTGAGGCGTAGAGACTACCTCAATCCCAAGAAAATACTTTAGTTCACCAAGGTCTTTGACTTTGAATTCAGCGTGTAAACATGATTGTAAACATGATTTAATTTCAGCAATGCCCTCTTCAGCATCTCCAGTGATGATAAGATCGTCTACATAAACCACTAGAAACACATATCCATGATATGTCTTCTCCGTGAACAGACTGTGATCTGCATCACCCAATCTGAATCCATGTTGCTGTGAATAATTGTTGATCCGAGCATTCCATGTTCTAGGTGCCTGTTTCAGACCATACAAAGCCTTTTTCAGCTTATATACATGTGTAGAAAAATCCAGGTGAACATAGCCTTCAGGCTGCTCCATATATAATTCCTCAACCAAATCATTGTTTAAGAAAGTATTCTTGATGTCCATTTGCCATAATTTCCAGGCTTTGCATGCTGCCAAGGAAATGATAGTTTTGATTGTTGCCATTTTAGCCACCAGACTGAAAGTCTCCTCATAGTCAAGGCCATATTGTTGTGCATACCCTTTTGCAACCAACCTGGCCTTATAGCATTCTAACAAACCATCTGACTTGTGCTTAACCTTGTACACCCATTTGCAGCCAATGGGTACTTTTCCTTCAGGAAATTCAACCAATTTCCATGTCCCATTTTCAGCCAAGGCTGCATAGTCCTCATCCATGGCAGCACACTAGTTATCATCTGTAATTGCATCATCAAACTTTGTAAGTTCTTTCTGACATGTCACACTAGCCATATATGCATAATTATGGGCTAAATAACAAGTGTATATAAACCTGTCAACTAGTTTTCTGACTCTCTTAGATCTCCGTAATTGTGGTTCACTTTGAGCTTGCCTCTCATGAGGCGGTACATAACGTATCTGCCTTGCCCTAGGCATCATAATAGACAAAATGCCCAACTCACTATCCAAACTATTGTTATTAGATGATTCATAGAATGCAATAAGTGGACCTATCACATTCTCAAGCATCTTTTCTTTTCCCTTATCCAATCTCCCCCCTCACTGACATATTCGTGTCAGTGGATATAGGAGTACGACTCAGCAAGCATCCTGACTAAGGACTTACTATAGGTGACCCATCACCTATAGGACCACTCATAGATGTACTCATTGTAGGTGTATTTTTAGCATTACTAGTTATGCCTAATCCATCAGTAGTAGCCACTGCAATAGGATTACCATACCATGATGCCAGCTCATCAAAAACAACATCTCTGCTAATCAATGTCTCATGTGTAGATGGTACATAACACTTGTAAGCTTTCTGGTCTTGTGCATAACCAAGGAACACACTCTTGACAGCTTTAGGATCCAATTTCTTCCTCTTTTCTATTGAGATGGCAAGCTCAACACGTGCACACATTGATGATGGACAGCCTAGCTAGATGAGTCTGCACATCTACACTTAGCACGTTGGTGGTCATTATGATACTCACATGGCCACTGACTTATCACTTATTATATTTAGTTTATTACATCTGCCTACAACTAGAAAATGTATAATGCCAGTCGCATTCTTAGACACATGCTGCATGGCAAACGATCTGTCAACTTGCTCATCATGAGCACCGCTAGAAGATGCATAGTGACCATGATGTTTGCCCTTTGCCTTCATATCTCCCTGCTTCTTGTAACAATCCTTTGCAATGTGTCCATATCTGTCGTAGTAATGACCGTGCTTATCTCTATTTGACTGATCATTTGACTGCCATGAACCAGATCCACCACCTCTACCATGGGGTGATCTCCCCCTACCTCTAAAGCCGCCAAATCCATGCTGGTCCTGTGTATTTGTGCCATGCCAGGCATTTTATTGATATTGTCCATAAGCATTTCGAGTGTCTCTTCAACCTCAAAAAGAGCCATGACCTCTGTCGCCTCTACCACACTGGCTAGAGTAAAGAATAGTGTCTCTGCTTTGAGATGTACTAGAACCTGTATTCAGCCCAAGCTTAACTTCCTCATGTAGTAGCAATGCAATCAGCTCATCCCAATCAGGGGATTCAGCTCTCACAAAAATAGACATATCAAATTATTTATACTCTTTGCCAAGTCCATTCAATGTCATTGCAATCATATCATCCTTAAACACTGAAGATCCAATGGTGGCAAGCTAATCCGCTATGTTCTTGATCTCTATAGTGTAGGCCTGAATGCTTCTGTCATTCCTAGACATGTTATTGAGCTGTTGCTTTAGCTGAAACTTTCTTACATGTGTTATATTTTCATAATTCTTCATAAGTATGCCCCATGCATCCTTTGGGGAACTGCATCCAGTAATCTGTATAGCCATAGCATCTGATATACATAAGGAAAACTAATGTAACACCTTGCATGCTCTCTCTGTCCATAGCTTATGAGCCCTTTTCTGATCATTTGTCGGATTCCTTTCATGCATTTTGGGTTCAGCCTCATCACCTGTACATAAGTCCCAATAACCTCTGCCAACCAAAAATTCTTCATAGGAACTTCCATAAAGCAAAAAAAAAAATTGTCCAACTTTTCTCCCACAATTTGAGTGATATTGTCATTGCCTTGAGCAGTTTCCATAGTTGCAGCTTAGGTATTCAGTGATGTATATAACCTGTAAGTATCTAACTCCTTTTCCTACAGTTCAGGACCAGTTTCTTGCTATTCAGGGACAGTTTCTTGCAATTCAGGACAGTTTTCCTGACAACCTGCTTGCTATAAACTGTATTCCAACAATGAAAAAACACTGTCAACTAAGCATAAACCAAGCTCAAATTAGCTCAAAACATTCTATGGTATTGGCAAAACATCCCAGCAACAAACTATATCCATACAAGTATCAATGTTTGTACTGTATGCAAGTAGCAATACCAAATACAGCTAGTCCACTACTATAACCAGTAGTATTTTCTATGTTAAAACAAGAGTATTTAGACCTCAAAACAGCCCCAAAACATCTCATTCTTCCATTCTATGCATGAGTTGATACATGTCCAACCAGTCAGAATATATTGCATGTATGTTAAGTGAAGATGATAGGTATCCTTCTTGTAGACAATAAACAATCAATACCCTGGTATAACCAGCAACAAATCAGTCCAAACTTTGGACTTTCAGCACTCACAATATCCCAAAAAGCATCTACCACTCAAGTGGTATGATCCAAGCATTTGTAAGTTGCAAATAAGCATCACAAATACTTCAACCTTGTAGGTATATCGTTTCCAAATTCACAACAGCAACCAGTTTACTATTTTCAGCCTACAAATAAGCTCCAAAACTGAGCATTTAACACTCCCATATCATGCCCAAATGCATGATAATAAGGGCATATACATTGTTAGGATGAAAGCCACCAATGCCCTGGAATCATCTGTTGTTTACTATAGTAAACACCCAATCTACACAGGTCTATGCTGAATATCTCAAAATCTGTGAGGAATTTAAAACACTTTCTTCTGCAAAGTTGTAGACCATGTCGAAACGGTCAGGTGAGCTGGGTCGTTTCTCCAAAAACCATTTTTGTAGAAAGATATAGCTTCACACATAGGTATGACTAACCAAGACTAACTGTGGTTAAGTCACTAACTACACTGACTTATTGAATGTCACACACGTGTACAGCTGTGTATCTAGCTAATGTCGATCACACACATAAAGATAGATTGACTGAAGAGTAATGGGGGCTTGATATTCTAACATAAAGAAGATATGGACCTTATGCAGTTGGAGGCCAAGATGGCATTCTCACATGGTGACCTTCATGATGAGATTTACATGCAATGACCAAAAATATTTGTGAAAAATGGCAAAGAAAATCTTGTTTGCAACCTAATGAAGAGTATTTATGGCTTGAAGCTGCACCCATGGGAATGGTATAATATAAGTTTGATTCCTTTATGCAATGTGATGGTTACAAGAGAAGTGAGACAAACCACTGCTTATACATTAGAAGGGCCAAGGGTGGCAGCTTGAAAGTGTTAATTCTTTATGTGGATGATATGTTGATAGCTAGAAAAAATAGGTATGAGATTGATGGCCTAAAGAAAAGGTTATATACTTTGACACCTTCTATCAAGTTCAGCAACATCTTTGAATACACTCTAAAAATGTAAAATGATGAAATAAGTCTGAAGATCTAAGTAATGGTTAGAAAGACTTTGAAGCCTTCCATGATGAGACTTTCCTTACTCCTCAAACTCCTTCCCTTAAGGGAAGCTCCATTGTGCCAAGTCTTGCTCTATGTTTATAAAAGAACCCTTTTCCTAGAGTGTTAGTAAAGATATTAGCAATATTCTCCTTAGTGTTGCAATGATACAATAGTATATTACCATTATGCACTTTGTCTCTAATAAAGTGCTCTCTAACTTTAGTATGCTTGGTCCTTTGATGCATGATTGGATTCTTTGCTAAAGATTTAGTTGAGATGTTATCATAAAGGCTAGGAGAGTGGGATCAAAGGATCCATAGAATCCAAGTTATTACAAGCATCTCTTCAACCATATAGCTTCATAAGTTATTGTAGTTAATGCTTTGTATTTAGCCTCTATAGTTGAGAGACTAGTTGTATTTTTTTTCTTGTAGCACTAAGAGATTACCCCACTTCCAAGAAAGAAAGCATTACCGCTAATGCTTTTCCTGCCAATCAAATTTGATGCATACTCAAAGTCACTAAGTCTGTGTAGTTTCAATTTATCACCTGCATAGAAGATACCCTAATGTTGAGTACATGTTAAGTATCTCAGTACCCTTTTGGTTGCCACACAATGAGACATTCTTAAACTGTGCATAAACGGAGCAAATGAATTGACTACATAGTAAACACCAAGCCTTTAATAGTCAACTTAGACTCCCCAACTAGGTTTTGGACTTAACCAACTTGGTGGCATTCCACATGATAAGATTCATCTACCACACCACAATCTAGTATTTTTTATGGTGATAATTGGCCCACCATGACAAGATCACCCTTCTAGCGATGTTAAGTCACCCATCATTGAGTATCTTGCCCACCTAGCTCATTAATTGATGATGTCATAATGAGCCAAGGTTGACACTTGTTGAGAATGCCACTTCATTGGTTGCTATAGACAAACTATTAATGCACAAAGGCTACTCAAATATTAGAGAAATGAGTGTATACATGTATAGTTAGGGCAAGTGAATAAGATGGGCAGATGGTCACATCGACCTTTATCCCAATAATGTCTCACTTAAAGGCCAATATGCCTTCAAGGGATGGTCACATTGGCCTTTACCCTAACAACCTTCCACGTAAAGGAAACTATGCCGAAAGAAGTGATACTTCACTTCTATGTGCTTGGTCTTTGCATGAAACACAAGATTATTTGCCAATATAATGGCACTCTAGCTATCATTGTGCAACAATCAAGGCCCAAAACTTCCATTAGATGAGTAAGTTGTATAGCTTCTTTGCATGCCTCTGTGGCTACTAAATACTCTACCTTAATGGTAGATAATGCCACACATTTTTTGCAAATGAGACATCCATGAGATTGCACCACCATACAAGGTAATGACATATCATGTGGTTGACTTTTTGTTGTCAACATTCCTTGCATAGTCTACATCTGTGTACCCAAGCATCCTAATACTTCTCCTTCCAAAGCATACACACATGTCCCTTCTACCACATTCTTAGTTCTAGATGTGTGAAGGATTTGAAAATGAAACATAGATAAGAAATTTTCCCAATGCATCTGTTTCTCTTCTACCACTCAAGTACCTCAAGATGCCTTTCATTGCTTCTCAATGCTTCTAGTTAGGATTTGACATATACTTGCTTACTATTCCTGTTGCAAAAGCAATGTCCAAGTGAGTGGCAATCATATCATACACGAGACTACCCACACATGATGAAAATGGAACCTTGGCCATTTTATCCCTCTACTCACATTAGATTTGGGACAACCATCAGCACTTAGTTTCACATATGGAGGTAATGGAGTACTAATTGCTTCGCCCTCCTCCATATTGAAACATTGCAATACTTTGCTAACATAATTGTTTAGGGACACAAAAAACAATCTCTTTATTCTATCCCTAATATGTGCATACCAAGAATGTGATTTGCATGTCCCAAATCCTTCATGTCAAAATCCACACAATCTCTTCATTAAGGTGTGAATAATGCTTTTTTTAGCAAATATTAATTATGATGTTATGATGGAAAGATGATGTAAAAGTATGTGCCTCTAAGGTCATACAATCAACCTATGGATAAAATTGTTGATAATACCAACACGTGGTATTGAATGGTGGAAAAGTCTCCTTCAATCAAGGAGAAATTTTTATTATAAGTAATTTTGCAAAGCTAATATCTCTCAATCCAAGCATTAACTTTAGGAGGAGTAAAAACATAAAATGTTCATCTTTTTGTGTACTACAACTTGATTATTGGGGTTTTTCATATGCAATCTTGAGATCATTTTATACAACCAAAAATTTGGTCAGTCACCTACTAATAGGAAATTGGATTGCACCTATCTAATGTTGAGAAATATCAGATATGTTATAGTCATATCCTATGTATGCATGAAATAAAGTAGGTTGTATGTAATGTGACTTAAAGCCAAAAGACTATCTATCCACTTTGAGAGATACTCATTGCAATGTGCAGAGAATAAAGAATGAAAGAGAGTAAAGAATAAAGAATGAAGAAGAAGAAGATAGATATTGAGCCCCAAATCTAGTGTATGTCTCCCTTTCATTGTACATATACTTGGATACTTTCAATCAGTATTAGAGCAAGAGTGAAGAATCGAATTGAGGAGCACTTTAAGCAAGGTTTGCACGATTTGAAGAACTTCAAATGAGGTTTACAACAAGTCCAAGCTTGCCAGAAATGGATACTTTGGAGAGGAATAAGACGGGATTTGGCCCTTAGAGCTACCTTATGGGATGAAAGCCATTGGTTGCAAGTGCATGTATAAAGTGAAATGCAAGTCAAAATGCTCACTTGAAAGGTATAAAGCAAGGCTAGTTGCAAAAGGGTATGCTCAAACTTATGGATTAAACTATGAGGAAACATTCGATCCAATTGCAAAAATGACTACCCTCAAATTAGCTGTGGTTTTGGCTTACATTTATGGTTAGAATCTGTATTAGATGGATGTTCAATATGCTTTCTTGAATGGTACTTTGGAAAAGGAGGTGTATATGGAGAAACTAGAAGGGTATGTACATCCAAAGTTTCTACATTATATATGCAACTTAAAGAAGGCATTGTATGGGTTGAAGCAAGCATCTAGAGCTTAGTGTGAGAGGACTAGATTTGTATGTAGCATGGGTTTCCAATAGAGGATGGCTGATTACTCTCTTTATGTTAGACATTTTGATGATGGTATGGTGGTTGTGGTCATCTCTTACTGATGATATAATCATAACAAGTACTCTTGAAAAAGAGTATAGCTGATTACTCTCTTTATGTTAGACATTCTAATGATTGTATGGTAGTTTTGTCATCATGTTGATGATCTCAGTATAACAAGTACTAATGAAAAAGAGATTGCGGAATTAAAGTATGGCTTGCACAAGGAGTTTGAAATTAAGGATATTGGACTATTGAGATACTTCTGGGGGATTGAAGTGATAGACACACCATATGGAAATTGGTTGGTGTAAAGGTGAATCAAAATGTGAAGAGGATTGATGATGGACAATAGGTTGAAGACATTACTATGTTTAGGAAGATGTTTGGCAGTTTGATCTACTTAACAACAAGATCATATTTGAGCTACAAAATTGGAGTGATAAGCTAGTTCATGCAAAAGCCATGCAAGTCACACTTGGATGGAGTAAGAAGAGTGTTGAGATTTGAGCTACGCAATTGGAGCAATAAGCAAGTTCATGCAAAAGCCATGCAAATCACACTTGGATACAATAAGAAGAGTGTGAAGATATGTAAAGAAGATAATGAGTTACGAGTTGTTTTATGAGAAAGGAATCCGGCCTACCTTGTTTGGATATACATATGCAAATTGGGCAAGATGTATTATGGGTAGAATATTTAAGTCTATTAGATATGCTTTCTTGTTTGGTTTAGTCACAGTGAGTTGGAGAACCAAGAAAGAACCTACAATAGCATTATCAAGCATGAAAGTAGAGTATAGAGGAGAAGTATTGGCAGCTTGTGATCAAACATGACTGAGACTACTTCTATGTGACATGGGGATCGAGATAGATGGTGGAGTTATCATGTATTGTGATAATATCAGTAGCACTATGCTTGCAAAGGACCTAGACTATCATGCAAGAACAAAACCTATTGAAGTGCACTATCACTTTATCAGAGAGAAATTCATGGATGGAGAGATAGACTTGGTACATGTCAAAACAAATGACCAAGTATCAAACATCTTTACCAAATCATTGGGTAAACATAAGTTTGAGCATTTTAGGAGTGCACTTGGAGTACTATGTTCGCAAGGTGATTTTGAGCTTGAGTGGGGAGTGTTCAGAAATATCTCAAATGTTATAGTCGTATCCTATGTGTGTATGAAACGAAGTAGACTATATGTAAAGTGACTTAAAAGTCAAAAGAGTATCTATCCACTTTGAGAGATACTCATTGTAGTGTGTGAAGAAAGAAGAAGAAGGAGGAGGAGGAGGAGGAGGAGGAGGAGGAGGAGGAGGAGGATTGAGCCCCAACTCTAGTGCATGTCTCCCTTCCATTGTGCATCTACTTGGACTACTTTCACCTACCTAATAGGAAAGATAAATATTTGGAACTATAGCTATTATCATATAGTGGAGTGTGAAGAAGAAGTTCCCCACTTAATGGAGCATTCACCAAAGGGTTACTCGAGATTCACTCAAAATTGAAAGTTACATCAATTGTTTTGAGAAAAATAGACTACAGTTCAAGCACTAACACTATCCCATATTGTGAGACTGATAGTAGACAATAGACACCATAGAGGTATACTATTGAGAGAAAGAGTGGTGTTGAGCATAGTCCACACTTAATAGTATATGTATCATTATATCAAAGCTGATTGAGATCCTTAAATACTATCCATCACTTGTACTTGGTACTGAAAAAATAATTTACTACTACTGAAATCAAGCTTATGTTCTCTATCCATTATATATTTAACGGTATATATTAAGACTTGTATTAGTGCCTTGCTCTCATCTCAACACATTTTACTACCACTATTTACTAAACTATCAACTATGACAATAGTACTTTATAGTATTGTAAGGGTGCTTTTTAAGTACTATAAAAGCATTGTATAAGCATTATTAAAGCATTGTACAAGTAGTGAAAATGTACTAAAATTTTATTTCAATAGTCTAAATTCAACCTCTTAGCCATCCACATTTTTTCTCGATTTCAACTAGATTTTCTTCAACTTCAGTAACTATTCTTGTGGCTATGAATTGAAAAGATCTATTAAGTAGGGGTGCCCTTTGGCCCCCCTCCTACGTTCCATTACAATGGACCCTTATACTTGGAATGATTGACTTCAAATAACCCGCACATCTCATGCTCTTGACATAGTTCGAGACCAACATGATGCTAGAGGTATTAATGACCATCATGGTATGGATAGGCTCGCAATAAATCCCCTGATCCTAATTTTTCGCTTACATGTCATTATTGTGGGCAATAGGGACACGTATGGCCATAGTGCCATGAGATGTGCCAAGATAGGTGTGATAAAGACAAAGGGAAAATATAGGATAATGGTAAATCATCGGATGATCAACATCACTGAATCCACTTTCAAGATTGAAGATATTAATACATTATAGTACAAGTCAAATAACTGATATTGACTACTTCTTCACTTGCTACCACATAGTTGATTGATGGTCACAATCCTCATTCTCAATGTTGATTACTTGATTCAAGGGCTTCCCTTCATATGATCGTACATCACAATTGACTTTACATCTACCATACATTTTAGGTTATGTACGACTAGGCAATGATCGTGTATGTGATATCATTAGCATTGGTGATGTTCGCTTGCAGTTTCCTATAGATGCTTCTTTTTTTTGAATGATGTGCGGCATGTTCCTTCTTTGATGAAAAGCCTTGTTTCTAATGGAAAATTGGATTATGCTCGTTATCATGTCTCTTTTGGTGATTCTTCTTGGAAGATTACTTGTTGCAACCTCATTTTTGCTAGAGGTGCCAAAGTTGGTAGTCTTTTTTCCCTACTTATTTCTAGATGATGGGACCTAAAATGGGCCGGCACTGGCTATAGCACTAGCCGGACCTCATGCTCATGACACACAAACAGCCTCACGGCCTCGCAGACCAAGAGCGTCAATCTAATGCTAAAGGACCAACTGCCCTAAAGCTTAATCTCTACGTTTATAGTTTATAATTCCCTTAAACTCCTCAGAGGGAGATCCCAAAGTACATAGGCATAACGCCTCGTCACACACACATAGGAGGCACTCCACCGACTAATAGTCGGAGCCCCACTGCAGCTCTCCTACATCGTAGGGATTGGCCCTTTGATGCACTGCTGAACATATAACACAAACTCCTCTCAAGGTACCAATATTTTACGTTCCAGGATGTACCATTCCTCACTACAATTTCCCCTTAGGACCCAACGACTAACCTACAGCTTAGGACATCCTCTCACGCTCATCGTTGGTCACAACCTAAAGAAAACAGGTGCCATGCATCTAGGAGGTTTTTATGATACCTTTTAATTATTATGCTTAATGCAAATCGTGTATGGCTATGTGCTCAGACAAAAGAAAGATCAGCATCGTGCATGGTGCATAAGGCATTCTTTCCATGAATTTTACTAGCGCGTGCTACGTTGAAAGGAGGCACCAAGCCATATACTCATGCTACCATCCTCTTTATTTAAACCATTTCCTATATGCCAAGTGCAATGCATAAATCAAATATTTCTTTATCTTTCAACGTTTCAGCCCCTCTTCATCCAACTCTTAGCATTTTGCATCATTAATCGGTTAGATAGGGTTTCTATGCATTTCTCCCTTTTAAAAGAACGATAAATACACACAAAACATAGAAACAGGGACAAACTGAGGCCAACCTTGTGCCTTGCCATCGCTATACATTGCAAAAACATAGATACAATTTTCCCTAATTTTCCTCAGCCCGTTTTCTATTTTCCCCTAATTTTAAACCCATTTTTCCCTTTTTTGGGCATTTTCCCCTATTTTTCTTTAATAAATAATGACTGAAAATGAAAATTGATTGTGGGTTGTGGCCCTTAGGTTCATTGATAGCAAAAACTGAGATTTAGTTGGTGTGACATATCATATTTTCCATTTATATAGCAAAAAAACCCAATTTTACCCTTAAAACGCGTGTTTCCATGTATTTTAACATTAATTCCGGCCATGTAGCCTTATATTTTCTGATTTTCAGGTTGCAAACAGTTGAAACTCATGGCAAACAATATCATAATGAACTTTCATCCCATATGAACAAGGTTTCATAAAGCAAATAGCATAAAAAGATCATTTTCCTTTGTAAAAATAGCATTACCGCTTATTTTCAAGTCTCGGTTTCTTATTCTTGATTACGGGACTGATTTCCAGCATACATTTAATGCCTAACATGACCCCACATTGCTGTCTCCAACCCCTCTTCATCCATGGAGCAATCCGATCTTTGCCGGACGAGCATTCGCCATTCCTTCTTCTTCTTTCTTCTTCCCGCGTGCACCATCCCTTAAAGGAGAGAGAGGGAGGAGAGAGAAATACTGAGTTTTTCTCTCTCCAACCAGGCCATCATTTCTCGGGCGAGAGGCGGCGATTTGAAGCGAAGGGATTGTGCATCAGCCCTGTAGCATCATTGCTATGGCTTATTTGCAGCCACCATGTCTCAATTTTGGGGGGGGGGGGGGGGGGGGGAAGAGGGGGGGCGGGGCGTCAATTTTCGTCGCGCTGATCAGGCGACGACATGCCTCCCTACCTCACGAAAAATTAAGAGGGGGGTCCCAAGAGGCACCCCCTTTGGCCCTCCTCTTTGGCCACCTCTTCAATTCTGGCCCTTTTCCCGGCCTTTCCCGCGTCCGGTGTCCAAATCGCAATCCGGAAAATTTTGGACGTCCGCCTCGGCATCTTAGACTGGTCGGCAGCTTCCTGACTCGCACAGGCACACGAAAAAATTACTAAAAATCCGGAAGTGTCGAACGGGCACCTTTAAAGCACTTGACGCTTAAAATCATCCTAGGTCGAGCCGCCGCCTTCGATGTTGAATATTTTTCCCTTGATATTCGTAATTTTTGGCTATTTTTAAGCACTTCTCAACATCAAAACTCCTCTCTCATTGGCGACCACGGGATAGGGCGACTCAGCCCGTTGAATCCCACAATAGATCTGCACAAAACAACCAAAGGAAGCATCAAGCTGATACAAAATAGATACATACTAAACCCAACACAACGCTCACCCTACCCCTTGACAAAACCAAGGCATGACATCCACAAGGAGTAGGCCTAGCATAATCTGATAAAAGGTCCAAAGCTAGTCACTAACCAACTGCTCCAACACGGCCAAACTAAAAAGGACTATCAAAGAGATTGCCCTAAGTGGTGGTCTGAACTACCTACCTAACTAAGGACAACACAACCAGGAGTTCCTACTAGGCGAGGACCCCTATAGCCTGATCAAGAAGTATTTTCTATTACCACATTTCTTCTTTTAGGGTTTTTATTTCCATACTCGAGCATGTAAAAAGGAGGGAGCTGAGCATAGTGACCCAAGGAGAACAGGGCATCGGCCTCAGGTCCTGTCTTGGTACCCAAGAACCTACCAACCCCTCGCAAGGCGACACTTAATCCTTTTCTGACGCTCACTTTTCTTTTCACTCCAACCTTCCTTAATTTCTTCTTTTCCAGTAAGAAGCCACCCCTAGGAAGACAAGGCATCGGCCCCGGGTCTGACTCGTCCCCAGAAACCTACCAGGCTTCGTAAGGCGATGATCAACTGCTTATAAATTTTTGTTTCTTTTCTTTTCTATTTTTATAGGGGGTTAGAACCCCTTTTTACACACCTTTGTATATATTTAGTTCTTTTAAGATATTTAAAGTTTTGTTTCATCATCATTATTTTTCTTCTGGCAGGCTTCTCTAACTGCCTCACAACTAACAAGAACTCTTAGAATGGCTGCCTAGCAGGCTAGCAGAACAAGGTCACCAAGACTACCTTCTAAAACAGGTCTTTGATGCTTGACAATGTCTTTACAGGAGGCCACGACTACTCAAACCTCCCTCAAACATACTGAACCTAAACGTGGGACTTCATGCCTTGGACGCTGGTCCCCAACAAGAAACGGAAATCCCCCAACAAGTACACAGACACATATAGCATAAAACATGGTACTCATAAAGGAGAGATATCACCTGGATAGGGCCACGAGAAGCTCCCGCGCAACCAAAGGCTCCTTCCAAGCTCGTCTTCAAACCTGTCTAGCACAAAACTAAAACAAGAAACCATTAACCGTACCTGCACTAAACAGACAACTGGCCCTCTTGGCCTAACGAAATAACACACTTCACCACAAACTTAATCGGCCCTCTTAGCCTAACGAAATAAAACATTCAAAACCTCGCAAAACTAGCCCTCTTGGCCTAACGAGATCAAACAGAATAATACCTACACATCCTTCCCTGGAATAGTACAGATATACAATAATGGGCTCCTTCCCAAGGAGGAAAACATAGGGCTCGTAGCCCTAAACTAAATGCATAAGGTTATGACCCATCCCTCCTGCATATATAGCAATAGGTGTACGCATAATATGTTGTCTAATCAACCTATGGGTCCAGGATAATAATGGTAGATTGGTCTCGGCTACTCTTTGCATCACCCATATCAACCATCGTCTGCCATATATTGCATGCTCTGATAACATTCCCCACAAGCGACCGGGTCTTGTTTCATCATTGATGGCAATATCCAAACTAGGACCACAGTTGAAGAAGAGGTCTTCCTCATAAGCAAGATTTGCCAGTGAATCCGCAAACTGATTCCAATAACATGGAATCAGCTGAAAAGACACTCTCTCAAACTCCTCAAGTAGGGTCATAGCAGTTCGATGATACATACAAAGAATGGGATTCCACATTGGGAATCCCCTTTTACTAACAACCGACGAATACCACCTTGTTTGGAAATATGCAGTCCCATAATCAAGGCTTTATACTCCACCATATTGTTAGTGAATCCTACCCCGAGATAAGCAGTTAACTTCATCGTAACTCTACGTCGGGGATCTCAAATTACTACTCCAATACTCCCTTTTTTATTAGGGCCCCTGGACACTCCATCAAAATATAGTGTATACGTCCACAATGGGTTTACACAGCCTGCCATCACGAACTCCTCTATTCGTAATTATGATAATCAAAATTCAACATGTTCAGAGGATGAACTGACGGCTCCATCCCACCTTCTTCATTGAACTCAACAGGGATACTTGTCAACAGTCATAAGTAGTGATGGCAGAAGACTTTGATCTCCCACACAAAGGTTCCGTCTTCTTGCTCCATCACTTTGTATCCTTTGCTCCACCAGATAAGTTTCCCCTGATGGTATCTCTGCTCCAGATATGGGTGCTCCAAATAAGGAATTAACCGCCCCATCAACTAGCTTTTAAGCTCTTTTGCAGGTCTCAAATCAGCCCCAGCATGGACCTCCAATGCATTTCCTTTGTATTAGTATACTTAGAAATAATAAGGTTTAATCTTATTAAGATTAACCTTATTTTTAAACTCTACTCCCTGTAGATCAGCTAATAGAGCCGTAGACCTATTTTTCCCGATCCTAACAATCTTGTAGGGGCCATCCCATTTAGGTTCCAGCTTCCCTGGAAATAGCTCCCTACGTGCATCGTAGTACAGCACTAATTGCCCTTTTTTAAAGGTATATTTCTTGGCTTTAAAGTCATGCAACTGCTTCATCCGACGTTTAGCTACCTCCTGGTGTAATAACCTCTGCAACTTCAGTTCATCCAGATGGACTATGGTCGTGAAACATTCAAAAAGGGAATCCTCATCCCCCAAAGAGTGGTTAATTGCAAACCTTATGGTTGGCAACTCAATTTCAAGGGGTAACACACACTCTTCCCCGTAAACCAATTTGAATGGAGTATGGCCGGTAGCTCGCTTGAATGTGGTATTGTACGCCCATACTGCCACATACAACTTCCTATCCCAGTGTCGTTTCTTCTCAGAGACTATCTTAGACAAGATACCCACAAGCTGCTTATTAGTACTTTCAACTTGTTCATTTGCTTGCGGATTATAGGGGGTCTTTTTATTGTGCTTGATTTGCTAAGCTTCAATCAAGCTTTTGATCACTTTGTTCAAAAAATGGGTTCCACGGTCCGACACTAATTCTTTTGGTGGACCAAAGCGGCAAATAATCTGCTCTAAAAGGAAACTTGCAGTCTCTTTTGCATTGTCATGTCTTGTCGCCCACGCTTCTGACCATTTTGTAAAATAATCAGTGGCTACTATAATGTACCTCTTCTGGGTAGTAGACGACGGGGTAATAGGACCCACAAAGTCAATGTCCTACTTCTCAAATGGAAGAATAGCCATGATAGGCGTAAGTGGACGTTTTCTATTCTCTCTACTATCATGTCTTTGACAGGTATCACATTTCTTTACATACTCAAAGGAATCTTGGAAGATAGATGGCCACCAATATCCAGCTCGTAAAGCTTTCTGCGCCATCAACCGTCCCGCAAAATGCCCTCCACATGCAGAGTCATGACACTCCTCCAAGATGAAAGGAACCTCGTCAGGCATCACACATCGACGATAGATATCATCAACCCCCTGCCGATATAGTGTTCTTGCGATCAAGGAAAACTTCAAAGCCTGTTGTTTGATTTTCCTCTTTTCTTATTTTGACAAACCAGCTACAGTCTCTCCTGTTGATAGATAATGCGTAATAGCAGCATACCAAGATGGAATAGAAGCTGTATCAATTTTAAACATTTCTTCAATATCACTTCCTTTAGCCAAGATCTCTTTCGGTTCCCCAAAATCCACAAGGCATTCCATAATACCCTACAGCCTCGATGGCTTACTCTTGATCTCATAATCAAACTCTTGTAAAGTGATTAACCACTTTGCCAAACGATCAGGCAGTTGTAGCTTGTTCATAAGCAATTTGAGCCCTTCTGTTTTTGTATAGAACACTACCTTTTCATAGAGGATGTAGTGCCTGAATTTCTTAGTCCCAAAGACCATCGCAAGACACAACTTCTCCATGTAGGTATAATTGATCTCTGAAATGCCCAATTTCCGACTAGCAAAAGCTATCGGATGATACCACTTTTCCTCCCAAATTTGGGCTAAACAGCAGCTGATACTATGTATGGTGGCTGCTGAAAATATATAAGATACCTCGCCCCTTTTAGGTGCCTTTAAAACGGGTGCTTTTACTAGCTCCTGTTTCACATCCTCGAAAGCTACCTTACAAGGGTTGCTCCATTCAAATAGACAGCTAAAGGATAATAAGTTCGTTAATGGCAACGTCCTTTCTGCCAAGGCATTTATAAATCTCCAATAGTACCCTATCGATGACAGAAAGCTATGAACCTCTTTTGGAGTGCGTGGTGGACTCATAGCGACTATAACCTTGATCTTTTCAGGGTCAATTGCTATCCCTACTGAACTGACCACATGGCCTAGCAATAACCCATAAGGCACTCCAAAGACACACTTCCGTGGGTTAAGAGCGATGCAAAATTGTCTACAATGCTCAAAGCACTTTCTTAAAATAACCAATATCCTTTCCCTTACAGTGGCTACCCCCAAGTCATCAATAGATACTTTCAACTCATCGGGAAAGATGTCACCAAAGGTCTTGTCTGCTGTTCGTTGCCATGATCCAGGTGCATTGCACAAACCAAAGGCCATCACATGGTATGCAAAAGTTCCAAAGACAGTAATAAAAGTTGTTTTCAACTTGTCTTCTTCTGCAATTGTCATTTGGTTATATCCTGCAAAGCAATCCATGAACGAATATATTTCCCTACCCGCTAATTGATCCAAAATCTGATCAATAAATGGAAACGGGTAGTAATCTTTAACCGTCTACTTATTCAACTCTCTAAAATCTACACATAATCGGATATGGTTGTTTTTCTTCTTCCTGATAACAACTGGTGAACACCATTCTGTGTGTTGTACAGGAAAGATTAAACCAGCTTTTCTTAGCTTCTGTAACTCCTCAAACAACCCGTCCCTCAATTCAAAAGGCATACGCCTTACCTTCTGATGCACAGGACGACTGCCTTCTTTTACACGAATAGTATGAACAGCCAGGCTGGGAGGAATGCCTCTCAGCTCATCATAACTCCAAGCAAAGATGTCGCGGAATTCTTAAATCAAGGACACATAGTCCTCCCTTTCTGTTTAACTGAGCATGGAACCTAATTTAATTGGCCGTGAATCATTCGGCGTGCCAAGGTCTAACTCAATCACATCCACATCTCTTATCTTATCTTACGGCTCTATCGGCTCATTTAGAGTTATCTGATAGATATCCTCTGTAGTGGACCCCTCTTTAGATTCATCACTGGATGATGTCTCACTACCAGATGGATCATCTGCTGTCTCTAATTCAGTAGAAGATAAAGGAGCTCTCTCTTTGAGGAGACTCAGGGTAAGCATCGATTATCACTCGATTGGCACCTCTACCTAGATCCACTCAACCAGTGGGTATATCAACTTGACAGTCTGTTTGTAAGATCCAAGGCCTCCCTAGCAAGACTCGATAACTAGGGCGTCCTACAAATCTTATCACCCTAAAGTCCAAGAAGCATTCTACACTCGCAACCATAACATGGACTCTAGTAACGCAACCTTCTGGTTGTCTTAGACTATCATCAGCCATTCTAAGAAGAGTGAAGCTATCTTTTTGAATGCCTAGACCCAACCTCTCCATCAACTCTGAACTCATGATATTGACGGAGGATCCACTGTCTACAATGGCATGTTCCACTAATATTCCATCCACATAAGCTGGAACCCTAGGGCAGTTCTTTTCAGCATGGTCAAACCAATCTTCCCCTACTCATGCTATGCCCAAAGGTTCTACAATATACCCAATACACAGAATCTTCTTAAATTCCTTGCGTACTCCTGGAGATAATTTAATCAATTGCAAGAGGTTCACATCTGGTTTAACTTCGCAAAGAGAACTTGCTAAATCAAAGTCATGATAAGTAGCCAAAGCCCTCTTTTCTCGCCACACCATCCTCTCTTTTGGTCTTTGGACCGGTTTTGGTGCTTCTTTCTTGGCTCTTGGCTTCTTTCTTGGCACTTCCTCATCCTTCTTAGGGTCAACTTTCTTGTCAACCGGCCTTAGCGGACCCCCTTCCATGCTAGGATTCTGGACTTGCGTCCCCTTATCCCCTTGTTTAGGGTTTTCCTCAACCAGTTTTGCATTATCTTTGTCAACCTCTTTAGCCTTTTGGCCTCTTATCACAGCTCTTAAGTTAGAGGTTTCCGCATCATTGACTCATACAGCCTCAATAAGGCTGACTCCGTTGCCTTGTGGCAACTCTTCTATAGTTGTTTTTCCCCTCTGCAATATTTGCCTTGGTGCATCATTCTGTTGCAAGTTATTTCCTTGCGCTCTATGATTCACGGGACCTGGTTGTTTACTCCCTTGTTGGAGAGAACTAATCTTACTCCAACAGGTAGCAGCTAAATGGCCCGACTTCCCACAAATGTCACATTTCACATTTGGACAGTTTCTAGGGAAATGTTGTCCACCACACCCCTTACAACTGAATCTAGAGGGTCCACCCTCTTCAGGGCGTCGACTCCCTATCAGATTTTGTTGCTTCTTTAAGAAATTAACGTCAACAGCTATTTGTCGATATTGTTTGGAAATCATGTCGGTATAATGCTTCATCATGTCCTTAACTTCGCCAAGGACATTAGATGTACTCGACTCATAGCCTCGATCGTCAACCCGTCCTTCCATTGGCCTAACAATCTGATTTGGCATTGGTTGTTGACTCACAGGAACAACATTAGAATTCGAAACTGGCCTCCAACATTTGGTGGAGCCAACTAACTTGCCATAGGCATAGTCACACTGGGAGGAGCTGGCAGCAAGGGTACATTCTGAACCATACTCCCTCTCCCATTAGGGTTAGTCGTAGGCATCCCTTGACTTCCATTCGTCAATGATGGATTGCCTCCAGGTACTAAACCCGCATTAACATTCATTCAAGAGGAGTAGGCCGTTTGTAATCGTGCTTCTACTCCCTCTGCCCGCGTAATAGCGGTGTCTATATCTGTTAAGGCCACACTGCTCAATTGTACTTGGATATTAAAGTCCAACCCATGCAAAAAGTATTGCAATTGGGCAGCCAGCAGAATGGGAATGTAAGTTTGTAACTTATGGAATACTTCCTTTAGCTTCTTGGCATATGCTTTCACATTCTCATGAGGGTCTTGGCGCGTTACATTCAAGACCCGCAACCAGTATTGGCCACCTCTTTCAGGGGCATATTCCGCTCAAAAAGCTGTATATAATCGATCAATTGTGGTTATGGTCCCAGACTCTATGCTGTGATACCATACCGCAGCCCTTCCTTTTAACGTCGCATTGAAGAACATCATGAGATGTCCCTCGTCTTGGATGCGATAATTGAACATCAATCTTTGAAACTCACAAATGTAAAATTATGCATCCTCTTCCACTAACCCATTAAAAATGGGCAAGGAAAATCCTAAGGCTGGTAAATCCGGTGTCCCTGCTGTAGGAATTGCGATGGGTTGTGCCATGGTGACAATCGGATTAACAATAGGAGCTTGAACGGGTGAATTCACCCCCCCACTTGACGTGGGTAGACTTGGTGGAGAAGAGGAAGAACTTACGCTTCCTCCTACACCTAACAGACTATGTGGAGCAGTTGGGTGACTAAGACCACTACCTCTTATACGTACCGGGCTACTCCTTTCAGGAGAATAACCACTTACAATCTCTAACCGCGGTCTAGCCCTCTCAGCACGTTCTGCTTTTTGGATTTCAGCTTGACGGTTCTTGTCAAAGGACATAAACCAACTTCCTTTTGGTCCCTACAAACCCTAGATTCGAAAACCACCACTTAAAGGCGGCTCCCGGCGGACGCACCACTGATGGGACCTAAAATGGGCCTGCACTGGCTATAGCACTAGCCGGACCTCATGCTCATGACACACAAACGCCCTCACGGCCTCGCAGACTAGGAGCATCAATCTAATGCTAAAGGACCAACTTCCCTAAAGCTTAATCTCTACGTTTATAGTTTATAGTCCAACAATTCCCTTAAACTCCTCAGAGGGAGATCCCAAAGTACATAGGCATAACGCCTCGTCACACACACATAGGAGGCACTCCACCGACTAATAGTCAGAGCCCCACTGCAGCTCTCCTACATCGCAGGGATTGGCCCTTTGATGCACTGCTGAACATATAACACAAACTCCTCTCAAGGTACCAATATTTTACGTTCCAGGATGTACCATTCCTCACTACAATTTCCCCTTAGGACCCAACGACTAACCTACAGCTTAGGACATCCTTTCATGCTCATCGTTGGTCACAACCTAAAGAAAATAAGTGCCATGCATCCATGAGGTTTTTTTGATACCTTTTAATTATTATGCTTAATGCAAATTGTGTATGGCTATGTGCTCAGACAAAAGAAAGATCAGCATCGTGCATGGTACATAAGGCATTCTTTCCATGAATTTTACTAGCGCGTGCTGCGTTGAAAGGAGGCACTGAGCCATATACTCATGCTACCATCCTCTTTATTTAAACCATTTCCTATATGCCAAGTGCAATGCATAAATCAAATCTCTCTTTATCTTTCAATGTTTCAGCCCCTCTTCATCCAACTCTTAGCATTTTGCATCATTAATCGGTTAGATAGGGTTTCTATGCATTTCTCCCTTTTAAAAGAACGATAAATACACACAAAACATAGAAACGGGGACAAACCGAGGCCAACCTCGTGCTTTTCCATCGTTATACATTGCATAAACATAGATATAATTTTTCCTAATTTTTCTCAGTCCGTTTTCTATTTTTTTCTAATTTTAAATCTATTTTTTCCATTTTTGGGCATTTTTTCCTATTTTTCTTTAATAAATAATGACTGAAAATGAAAATTGATTGTGGGCTATGGCCCTTAGGTTCATTGACAGCAAAAACTGAGATTTAATTGGTGTGACATATCATATTTTCCATTTATATAGCAAAAAAACCCAATTTTACCCTTAAAACGCGTGTTTCCATGTATTTTAACATTAATTCCGGCCATGTAGCTGTTGAGATATCGAGCTCCACTCATGATATGCCAAGGTGACCATTGTGCATTTATGTCACCGACTTGTTAGCTGCAAATGTGGTTGGTACACCGCCCATGAATAATAGCTAGATGATAGCTATCCTTATCCACTCTAGTTCGTGGCTCAGTTAGTATGCCACTTTAGTTAGTTGAGTTTGGTTTGAGACCCATATATAGGGTTCTTCTATTTCTCTATACTAGAGTTCTTTTGGCTTACACAACTAAGAAGAGAAAAACTATTTTCAGCCTCCACCTTTGTGTGTATTCCCCCATTGTGTAAGTGAGAAAGCTACAAGTGAGACTCCTTCCTTCTCTCACACAATCTTGACATGGTATCATAGCCTGATTCGTGGTAAGGAGCTCAAGAAAGCAAACCAAGTTCGCGGTGTTCTAGTAAGAGGACCAGTATTGCTTTCATTTTTCGAGTTTGGGAGCAAGTCTCTGCAGCAGGTAGCACAGCTGAAAAGTGGAAGAGTGCATTGTCTCAGATTGAGACGCCCTTCGCGATGTAGCAAGAGGGCAGCATATGCTGCAGGAGAAGGATTTAGCCCCTGGTTGCCCTATTTTTTTTATTCGAGGCCATTTCGGGGCCTATTTTGGAGGCAGAAGTTTTCCGCACGCACTCAAGAAAATGCCCTGTTTTTTGATGTGCGACCACTGTTCTACATGTCGGTGAAAAGTTTCCGTAGAAATTGCATCGTATGCCTGTGCGCAGAGACATTGGGAGTTACAGGATCATCCTTGTTGCCTGTTGATGCAAAATCGTCACTAGAAAGTGACTGTGTGGTCAAATACCACTTTCGTCAGTTTTGCAGATTTGCCCTTGTGAGACTGAAGCTGTGTTTTTTGCAGTGACAGAATTTTTTGCAGTGTTCTATAATGGCGTCTGATTCTCTTTCACAGACTGTCACTGAAAAGCTTGACAAGAACAACTTCCAAGCATGGAAGTTTAGAATGACGAACTTCCTTATGGGAAAAGGATATTGGGAATTCGTTGCAGGAAACGAAGAAGAACCAGTTCTTCCTGATGTTCCCAATCAACAACAAATGCAAGCATTTAAAGGATGGCATGAGAGAGCCAAAAAAGTTATATACTGGTTGTCTATCAGTATTTCAGACTCTATGATTGTGCATATTCAGGATGCAAGTACGCCAAAGGAGGCATGGGATACTTTGTCAAAGATGTATAGCACGAATACGCAAGCCAGGAAAATGCAGCTCAAGCAAGAGTTGTACAATGTGCAAAGAGAAAGTATGAGCATCAACGGCTACCACATGAAGGTGAAGAAGATTGCAGATGCACTTGCTTCCATTGGGTCGCCAGTGGAAGATGATGATTTAGTTTCTGTGACCTTGAATGGTCTAGGAAAGGATTATGCACAATTCCAAACATCGATTTCCGTCCATGAAAGATTTCCTGATTTTGAGGAGTTGATTGCTCTTCTAATTTCTGAGGAGCAGAGAAATGGTGGTGCATCTTCTTCAGGAGGAACTTCAAAAGAAGCTATCTTCTACTCAAATGCTGGAAGAGGTAGAGGCAGAGGTAGAGGACGCCGATCTAGAGGCCGTGGTAGAAATCAAAATATGCAGCAAACTCAAGAAAACCAGTCCTATGGAGGAGGACGTGGTAACTCTAGAGCAGGGGGAGCCAAAGAGGTCGTGGTGGATGGCAAAGAGGCCAAAATGCAAACAGCAATGTTGAATGCTACTACTGTGGTAAAAAGGGTCATATGACTAAAGACTGCTATAAAAAGCAGAATGACATCATGAATGGAAAATTGCAACAAGGGAATTATGCATCTTCTAGTAGACAAGGTGATGACAGAAATGAGCATTTATTTATGGTGCAGTACATGACCAATTATGTGACAAGTGCAGAAGAAAGCAACGATGTGTGGTATGTTGACTCAGGTGCATCAAACCACATGACAGGTCATGCAGAATGGATGCAGGATGCAAGGAAAATGGAAAAACCAGGATTTGTGGAGACTGGTGATGATACTGCACATCCTATTGTGCAGATTGAAAATATTCATTTATATATGTAGGATGGGAAAAAGAAATACCTGTCGGATGTATTTCATGTCCTGAATATCACCAAGAACCTGGTTTCTGGTGGTCAAATGGTTGACCAGGGCTTGCAGGTCAGATTTAATTCTCATGGATGCTTTGTTGAGGATATGAAAAATAAAGGTCACTTGATAGCAAAAGGAAAGAAGAAGGGCAGAATGTTTACATTGGATGCAGACATGCCTGAATTGAGTGCAGCAATGTTTGCACATGGGACCGGTATAGTTGCAGATATTGATATCTGGCATAAACGCATTGGTCATGTTAATGTACAGTGACTTAAATCAATGCAAGCCCAAAATATTGTTGCAGGATTGCCTAAATTCAAGGTTGCAGAAATGCATAAGGTATGTGTTTGGAAAACAGGCAAGGAAACCATTTCCTAGACATGTTCAAGAGAGTAAGAAGCCATTGGAATTAATCCACTCTGATGTGTGGACTACTAAAGCTGCATCTATTGGAGGCTGTCATTATTTTGTCACTTTTATTGATGACTATAGCAGAAAAGTTTGGGTGTATTTTATGAAAAAGAAAAGTGAAGTGTTTAGGCATTTCAAAACTCTTAAAGCTATGGTTGAAAAAGAAACAGGCCTGTAAATAAAATGCCTAAGGTCAGATGGAGGGGGAGAGTACCTCTCAAATGATTTTGCAAGGTTCCTGCAGGAGCATGGCATAAAGCAGCAATATTCATGCAATCATACCCCACAACAAAATGGAATTGCAAAAAGGAAAAACAGGCATATTGGAGAGGTATCTCGTGCCATGCTCAACGAAAAAGACTTGCCAATGGGCTGAAGCAGTTGCTACAGCAGTCTACATAATGAACAGGACTCCCACTGCAGCAATACATGGAATGACTCCAAAGGAGAGGTATATTGGTAGGAAACCAGATATTTCTCATTTGAAGATTTTTGGTTGCATTGCCTATGTTCATGTGCCAGATGAGTTGAGATCCAAGTTGGATCCAAAAGCTGAGAAGTGCATCTTTATTGGTTACTCTCTGCATAGCAGAAAGGGTATAGATGTTATAACCCTTCTACTCATAAGTTTACAGCGAGCAGAGATATTGTTTTTGATGAGATGAGTAGCTGGTATAAACCAATAAATGTGATTGATGATGTAGATGCACAAAATGGTAATGCTGCACAGAATTCACAGCAGCAGTCACAAAATATTAGTGGACCTAGAGTGTTCTCTAGCAGTGGTTCACATTCTTCGCCATGGACAGGCAGATTGAGATCAGGAGAATCTCCTTAAAACAATGCAGATAGTGGTATGCAGGTTTCACGAAAAGGAAAAGAGAAGGTAGATCAGCCCATGTTTGATGTGAATGCAGGTCACTCTTATGTGGATGGTGAATCTAGTGGCTCAGAACAGAGCATTGATGATGAGTTGGATATTCCTTCTATTGTTACACCTAGAGTAAGAAAGACTAGGCATGTTTTGAGAGCACCCGGGAGTGAACCTACTTTGCGCAGGTCTACCACAGCTAGGTATCTTGTGGATAGGCTGAAATGTGATGGATTTACAGCCATTCACTATGCCTATATAGTCAAAGTGATACAGGAACCAGAACCCACTTCTTTTGAGCAAGCCATGGAAAAAGAAAAATGGGAGAAAGCCATGGATGAAGAAATGGATGCCTTGAAAGCAAATGCTACATGGAAATTGGTACCTTTGCCTAAAGATAAGAATGCAATTGGTTGTAAGTGGGTTTATAAGGTGAAACACAATGCAGATGGTTTTGTGAATAGATACAAGGCAAGATTAGTAGTCAAGGGTATGCACAAATATATGGCATTGATTATGAAGAAACATTTAGTCCGGTTGCAAGGATGGAAACCGTAAGAGCAGTCATTGCTATGGCTGCATCAAAGGGATGGTCTTTACATCAAATGGATGTAAAGAATGCCTTCTTGCATGGTGATTTGCAAGAAGAGGTCTATATGGAGCAGCCACCAGGTTATGTGTATGCTGTTCATCCTGAGTTTTTTTGCAGGTTGAAGAAAGCCTTGTATGGCTTGAAGTAAGTAGCTAGAGCATGGTCTGACAAGATAGGACAGTATTTTGTCACTATTGGCTTTCATATTTCCAAGGTAGATTTCTCACTTTATGTGAGAAAAACAGAGAAAGATATTATGCTACTTGTCATTTATGTTGATGATTTGATTATGATAGGTGATAGTGATGAAGATATCCTTCATGTGAAAATGCTATTGAAGCAAAAGTTTGAGATGAAAGATTTGGGAGAGCTGCATTATTTCTTGGGCATTGAGGTGATTAGATCACCAAGTGGGATACGGCTCTTGCAGAGGCAGTATGGATTGGACATGCTGTCCAAATATGGGATGACATGCTGTAAGCCTATTTCAGTTCCTTTAGAGCAGAATGTGAAGCTGAGCACAAATGCAGGTGAGCTTCTCAAAGACTCTACTATGTACAGACGCATAGTAGGAAGTTTGATTTATATGACTATTACCAGGCCAGATTTAAGCTATGCTATTGGATTGGTAAGTCAGTTTATGCAGGCTCCAAGGAAACCGCATTTGGATGCGGCTAGACGCATACTCAGGTATGTGAAGTCCACATTGCAATATGGACTATTTTATGAGACTGGGGTTCAGATACAGTTGCATGGATACACTGATGCTGATTGGGCTGGTAGTATTTCTAATAGACGATCTACCAGTGGATATGTGTTCTCTTTTGGGAGTGTTGCACTCACTTGGAGCAGCAAGAACCAGCCTACAGTTGCCTTGTCGAGCACAAAGGCTGAGTACAGGGGTGCAGCAATGGCTGCATGTGAGGTAGCTTGGTTACATAAAAGGGCCTCCAAGGTTTTGCTTTGCCCTTTGTGGCCTCCAATCTTGCCGTCGTGTATCTCATACAGGATGAGTTTCTTTAATTCCACATTGTTGGGGATATACAATCTCTTGCCTAAAAATAGAATACCCTCTTCTAAGGTGTACATTCCATGTGGTGTCTTCTCTGCTTCCACATCTTTGATTATCTTGTGCATTTCTTGATCTTGTTCTAGGGCCTCTTTGACAAGTTCTATGAAGTTGCTGCTGACCACACTGATAGCTTTCAGGTCAGCTTTCTGGCTCAAGGCATCTGCTATCTTGTTAGTAGAGCCGGCTTGTGCTTAATCTCTAGGTCAAATTCGGCTAGGAAGTCTAGCCAGCGGGCTTGCTTTGCTAATAACTTGGGTTGGGATTGGAAGTATTTGAGGGAGATATTGTCGGTGAAGACTATTGTATGCTTGTCTTGAACATAGTGCTTCCATTTTCTAAGGCAGTGGATGACTGCCAACATTTCCTTCTCATGTGTGCTCCACCTTGTTTCAGCATCGGTAAATTTCTTTGACTCATACGCAATGGGGTGACCCTCTTGGACCAGTACATCCCCTATGCCATAGTCAGATGCATCTGTAGAGATTTCAAAGGGTTTGGTGAAGTTCGGCACCCTTAGGACGGGAGTTTGGCTCATGCACTTCTTCATCTGCTCAAAGGCTTCCTGTTGCGCATTCCCCCATGTAAAAGAGTGATCTTCTTTGGTGAGGTGGGAGAGGGAGGCAGTGATAAGGCTGTAATCTTTGATGAACCTTCGACAAAATACTGTGAAGCCGAGGAACTCGCGCACTTCTCTTAGGGTCCACTTTGATTCCATCTGCTCCTACAATAAATCCTAAGAACTCCAATTCTTTCACTGCGAACTCACATTTTTCCGGCTTGGCGTATAACTGATGCTGCCGCAGTTTCTCAAAAATGGCATAAGTGTTGCTTGTGCTCTTCTAAGGTCTTGATGTAGACTAGGAGGTCATCTATGTAGATAATGACAAATATATCTATCTCCGGTCTAAAAATTCCATCCATGAGGCCACAAAATGTGCCTGGCCCATTGCTTAGGCCGAACCCTAAGACTAACCACTCAAAACTACCATATCGGGTACGGAAGGCTGTTTTTGGGATATCTTCTTCGGCTATGCGGATTTGGTGGTATCCTGATCTAAGATCAATACGACGGAAGTACTTGGCCCCATGCAGTCTATCTAAGAGGTCTTCCACTAGGGGCATAGGGTATTTGTTCTTTATGGTGATTTTGTTAAGAGCCCTATAATCTACACAGAGTCTAAGTCCCCCATCCTTCTCCTTTACAAACAACATTGGGGCACCAAAGGGGGATTTGCTAGGGCGGATGAATCCTTGTTCTTCTAGTTCATGTAGTTGCTTCTTCAATTCCATGAGCTCAGTGTGGTTCATGCGATAGGGAGCTCGGGCAGGTGGGGCAGACCTTGGAATCAGCTCAATCTTGTGATCCACATCTCGCCTAGGTGGTAGACCCTTGGGTAGCTCGGCTGGCATTACATCTTTGAATTCTTCAAGTAGTTCTGCCACTTTTGTGTTCCTATTCTGTTGTTTGGGTTTCTTGCCATTTTCTTCTTCTTCAATTGGTTGGATCATACACAGATAGACCATATCTCCTTGCTTGACTGATTTTTCGACTTGCTTTGCACTGCATGTCATGATACGTGACCTGATCACAGTCCCTTGGACCGGTGCTTTTTGGGTCTGGCCCTTTGGTTGGTTTGCAGTTGGTTTTACTTTTTGGCATGTTACTGCCTGGCTTATTCTCCTTCATTTGCACCTTGATTGGGGTCCTGCCAGGTAGCTGCATTCTTTCGCATGGCACTCTAATCCCTTCTCCTTGCATATCTAGCATCATTTCATTCACACCCTTACCAAACATTGCAATGACATACTTGTCATAGAATTCTAAGCCCAACATCACTTCAAAATCATCCATGGGGATTACTAAGAAGTTGAGCTTCGCTTTCCACTTGTCGGCTTCCACTTGGACCGCAAAGACTTGTTTTACTTCCTTGGCTTCTCCTTGTGCGATTCTTACTGTTAATCCTTCTGGGGCCTTTGATAGCTTCAATCCATGCTTTGCTGCACACTCTGGTGTCATGAAGTTGTGTGTTGCTCCTGTGTCCACCATGATAAGTTGGTTTCATTCGCCCATTCGGCCTTTGATGTATAGATGGTGGATTGCCGCTACCCTGGCTGCCATGCATTGGGGTCGGGCACTAACTGACCCTACCCTTGGGTGGTCCATGCTTTCTTCCCATTTGGAATTTCCTAGATACGAGGTGGTTGTAGTTCTTCTCCTCCATATGCACAAGTTGCATTCACCCTTGATCCACTCGATGAAGCTGTATCTTCTATTGGGCATCTGTTTTGGTAGTGTGGGCCCCCGCATTTGAAGCATCTGATGCCGTGGAAGGGCCTGGGGTTCTCCACCATGATGTATTTGATCCTGTGGGCCCATATGATGTGCTAGGGGTTGGCCTGTAGTGATTGTTTCCCCATCTTCCTACTGCTCCTCTTAGTACTAATGCGGTTTGTGATACGGCCGTGGCATTAGTGGTGTTTTGACTCCTTGTATCTGTGAATGCCCCTCTAGGAGCATTGGGCCTCTGGTTCCATGAGTTGTTGTTGTTGAAGGTGTTGTTAAAGTTGTTGTTGAACCTGTTTTGATTCCCTTGTGCTGATCTTCTGCCTTCCAGGTCCACCAGTCGTTCGGCCATTCTCATGGCTTCTGCTAAGCTTGTTGGCTCCTGTCTCTCCACATCTCTTCTAGCCCATTCTTGCATCCCAAACAAAAATCCACGTAGCTTAGTGTCTGTATCCATGTTTGGTAGTTGCAGCATGATTTGCCTATATTTGTTGACATATTCTTTCATCTTTCCCTATGTTTTCTTGAGGTTCCTCCATTCATCTCTCACTTTGAATTTCTCCAGCTTTGGAATAAAGTAGTCCTTCAGTTCTTCTTGGAGTTCTTTCCACGAACAGATTGTGTGGCCCTGCTCTTGTTCTAGTAGGTACCAACTGGCAGCGTCCTCCTCCAAGTAAATGGCTGCCACCTCCGCCTTCCTGTCTTCGGTAATTCATGAGTACTTTAAGTACTTGTCCACCTCTCCGATCCATTTCTTCAGGACCAACCCATCTCTCTCTCCCTTGTACTTGGCGGGTTGGGGCATCTTGAATTTTCCATAGTCATCTTCTGAACTACTGCTATCTTCCTCTTCTTTGCAATGGTGTTTCTTCTCCTTCTTCTTGTCTTTCTTTTTGCTTCCTAATTCTACTACTTTCTCCTTCTCCTTCCTTGTATCTTGCGCCCTCCTAGATGTCTCCTCTCTACCCGTTCTATCCATCTCCTCTTGCATTCGGTGTCTTTTCTCCTCTTCTTGTTGTTGAATCACCCATTCTCTATAGCCCTCCTCTACTTCTAGTTTTTTCTTCCTTTCTTCCTCCTCTTCTTTCATCTGCATGTTCCTCCATATTGATTCTAGCATGCCTGACATACCATCTAATTGTCTTTCTAGTCCGGCCACCTTCTCCTCTTGGGCCACTCTCCATTCTTGCCCCCTACTCTTCTTCCTCTCCTCCAGTGTTGGGAGGGTGACGTTCTCCCTTTCGTCCTCCATGTGGTTGGTGGTGGTGTCGACACAGGGAAGCCACGTTTCGCCTCTGGTGGTGTGGGTCGTGCCGCGAGGAAGCCGCGTCATGTCTTCATACGGTGGGATGTCGAGGTTGGGGCGTCACGCCGGGGTGACGCATCGGGGGGCATCGCGACTTGGGGCGACGCAACGTGGGTCGACGTGACGTGGGGCGATGTGATGTGGGGCGACACGACGAGGGGTGTCACGCTGTGGGTCGTTACGACTTCGATCTCTTCGGGGTTTCCTCCTGCTTCCGTGAGCACTCCTTCACTCTGAGCAAGAGTTGCTCTGATACCAAGTGTGATAAACCTGCACTCGTTACGCACTCAACACGGCACAGAAAGGTAACACGATATGAGCTCAAGGTATACTCTTGTATTATTCAATCCAAAAAGCAGGACAACATAGACACATCCCAGGACTACACCCTCGTGACGCCGCACATAAGAGGGTTCACCACTGGGCATAGGGAATCACATGTAGAGTGGAAACAAGGCAGGGCTTTGAGTCACTACTACTCCCTATATAGGTGCAATCGGTAGCAACGGCATTGTATAGCTACAAAGCCCTTACGGGGGGGGCGCGGTCCCAAGAGGCACCCCCTTTGGCCCTCCTCTTTGGCCACCTCTTCAATTCTATCCCTTTTCCCGGCCTTTCCCGCATCCGGTGTCCAAATCGCATTCCGGAAAATTTTGGGCGTCCGCCTTGGCATCCTAGACTGGTCGGCAGCTTCCCTGACTCACACAGGCACACGGAAAAATTACTAAAAATCCGAAAGTGTCGCACTGTTGCCTTTAAAGCACTTGACGCTTAAAATCGTCCTAGGTCGTGCCGCCGCCTTCGATGTTGAATATTTTTCCCTTGATATTCGTAATTTTTGGCTATTTTTAAGCACTTCTCGGCATCAAAACTCCGCTCTCACTAGATTTACAGATCATGTATTGGATGTCATTGATCTTCATCATGTATCTTTGTGGCATCATCGCCTTGGGCATATGTCACTTAAAGGAATGAAAGTTTTGACTCATTTCTAGTATCTTCCACCCCTAAACTATTCTTGTATTGATTCTTATGACCATTACTTATATGGCAAGCAAACTCATAATGCTTATATAAGAAGACTGGCTCTGCATATGGGTGAACCATTGACTCTTGTTCATTTTGATGTATGTGGTCTTGTGCCCTATCAAATGATGCTAAGTATTTTCTTACATTCATTGATGATTTTTTGTCTAGGCATATCCCATTAAACAGAAATCTAATATTTTTACTACTTTTCAATGCTTTGTTGCTTTGGTTGAGAACCAATCTAAGCATAAACTAAAATGCCTAAGCTCAAATAATGGGGTGAGTATGTATCCTGTGCTTTTGAATGTCAATTTACCATTCCTTATACCCCATCCTAGAATGGTATTATTGAGCACATGAATAGGATCATTTGGGAGAGAGTTCATAATATGCTCAATCATACAAGCTTATCACATACTTTGTGGGCCAAGGAAATTACTATTGTAGTTTATTTTGATTAAGAAATCCTTATGCACTACTCTTGGTGGTAGACTAATAGAGGAGGTATGGCCGGGTAAGCCTCCTTCATATGCACACTCGAGAGTCGTTGGATGTGAGGTATTTTTCCATATTCCCAAATACAAGTGCAACAATTTGGATCCAAAGTCTATCAAAAACATCTTTTTGGATATGGTGATGTAGGTGAGATGGGTTATCGTCTTTGGGATTCACATGCTAGAAAAGTTATATGCAGCCATGATGTTATGCTCCATAAGAATAAGGTGCATAAGAAACCTGAGTAGCTAATTGGGGTACGTAGGGTGATCTTTCAAGAAGAATCTTCAATTACTATATAGCTAACACCTACTAGACAACTTGTAGTTGTTGTTGATGCTCCATTGGCCTAAGATCCACCTAGTATTGTGTAGGATCATATTGATGTTGGATAGGGAGTATATGATGTACCAGCTCCACATCTACTTTTATGATGCTCCACTAGAGCCTCATGTCCTCCTAATTGTTATGAGGCCTCTATGTATTATGTCATGATGATAGATTCTACTGATCCCTTACTTTTGACGAGGCTATACACAAAGGTGATAGTTCTTCTTAGGAGAAAATTATGCAGTTTGAGATTGACCCATTGAAAAAAATCCATATGTGGGATTTGGTTTCTCTACCTAATGGAAAATATGCATTGCCATGCAGCTTGATGTATAAGCTAAAGAGCAACCTTGGTCGTCCTAAGCTAGCATATAAGACCCATTTGGTTGCAAAGGCTTTTAAGCAAGAAAATGTAGTTGACTTTGATGTGATCTTTTCTCCCATGGTCAAAATTACTACCCTTCTCTTGGTTTTGGCCTTCGTTGCATAGTTAGATTTGTACTTGTATCACATGAATATTAACATGGATTTTCTATATCAAGACCTACATGATAGCATTTATATGCAATAGGCTAAGGGTTTTGTGGAAAAGGGAAAGGAGTACTTAGTATGCAAGTTGACAAAAAGCCTCTATGGACTTAAGCAAGCACCTAGAGGATGGTATCATAAGTTTTATGCATTTATGCATTCACTATCTTATTCCCACAATGCTATGGATCTATGTCTCTACACAAAGAAGGCATGTCATGGTAGCTTTATTATTCTAGTACTCTATGTTGACGATATGATGATTGATGGGAGTGCTCATGATGAGCTGGATGCTTTAGAGACTCACCTCAAGAGGAGCTTTGAGATAAAGGACATGGAGCATATTCTTCATATACTTGAAATGTGTATTATACATAATCACCCTAAGAGACTCCTCTACTTATCACTACAAAAGGAGCACATTCTCAGGATGAGTGATTCCATATGTAGGGTGGTAAACCCATTGGCACCCCTTTACCTTCTCATATGAAGGTTAGTCAAAAGAAGATTGTCTCTAGTTAGATTATGAGAAATCCAAGATGGCCAAGATTCCATATGCATTTGCAGTGGGGGTCTTGATGTATGCCATGATAGCCACTAAACCTAACATTGCATTTGCAGTGGAAGTTGTGGTTCATTACATGGTGACACCTAACTAGTGACATTGGGACATCATGAAGGATATCATGAGATACCTTAAGGGCACTATAGACTTATGCCTTTGTTATCGCAACTAGGATGCTAGAGTCATGGGTTACATTGACTCGGATTATGCAAAACATGCAGATAGTAAGAAATCCACCTCTGGCTATATCTTCACATTTATTGGAGATGTTGTTTCTTGAATGTCTAGGGTACAAAAATGCACTACCTTGTCTAATATATGTTGGGGCTTGGACTACACCATTACTTTAGCATTTATACTTTAGTATTTATGCATAAAATATAGGCACTTGGGATCACCATGTATGAAGTGACCCTTACATGTCGTTTGATTTCACCTAAAAGGGGGTGACTATCTTGATTATTTTTTAGATGTATATTTTTATATCTAGAAATGCAAGGATCTTAAGGATGGCACTCACACAAGGCTGCTTACGTCTAATTTTTCCATTGATTGATATTTTTCGAGGGAGCAATACTCTATGAATGATTATAGTATATATTGTATATTTGCATATTAGTGTTGAAGATTAAATTATTGATATTGGTTGTAAACTGGTTCAAGAAGTTGTTTGCAGCTCTATAGGAATATTTCAAGTAGACTGGTGTTTCTATGTTTCTATTTTGGTCTTGAGATGCCATAACACTTTGGCAACCTTGCCATGTTCATGTGCATACTGCTCATGATTTAAGCATCTGGTCTAGAAGAAACCAAATTTTAGGAATTGGTTTTAGGAGTGCAAGACTCAACTGGTAGTGATCATGTCTAAAGTATTGTTGATGGGTAGCATTTATGTTATGGAGTCACACTCCTCTAGAGAATTGGATTATCACAAGAGCTTGAGCAAGAGAACTGAGAGAGGCCTTAAGAAGGGGGAAACAATGTTTTGTTTGAGGCAAAATTTGAAGTATGGATGGATGAAGATGTGCAAGCTTATAGAGTCAGATAACTTGATGAGTAACCTAATGCATATTTATATCTAGAAGGACCTGAACTTGAGGATTTGGCACCAAAAGATGTCCTTCCACAAGTACATCGAGAGCAGGAGTAATTTGAAACCTAATATGGATACTCATACCTCTTCTAATGATTTCAAAAGAAGAATATGGGATGTCCCTATCATAGGTACTACTCTTTTTGGTCCACCGACACGAAGGAAATTATTATTTAATCCATTAGGAATTGGCATTCAAAGAAGAAGGATGACAATCCAAGTACCACCATCTCATAACCCTAAGTTTTGGGCATCCAAATTTTTAGGCAAGAGGAAAGATCCTGATTGTCATGTGGCTCAATTTGAAACTAGATGAATAGCAAGTGGGTTCAATCAAATGTATGGGGATTAGGTTAAGAAGCTGTAATTTGTAGCCATTTTGCAAGGCAAAGCCATGGACTAGTTTAGCATTTATGGCATGGCTACATTTACTACATATGATGACTGAAAACTGCATTCCCAAGGAGGTTCAAAAAGGAAAAGATACTTGGAGACATTCTACAAAAGCTAAAAAACACAGATCAAAATAGCATCTTAGTAGAAAATTATGCTTTAAAATTTAAGAATTTATTGAATATGCTTAATCAGGCAGATAAACCATCTATGGAGATGCAAATCTCTTATTTTATCAAGGGGTTGAAGGATACATTAGATACTATGATAACATGAAAGTAGCCCTCCCATGCCATAAACTGAATAGAAAACCAAGGAGAAAGCACACAAAATCTATGTGTATGGCTCTGCCATTAATCTCAATACTGAGCTGAAATCATAAATCTCTCTCTTAATAATGAACAAATTTGTCATCTTCATCATCTTCATCCATAGCTTCAACCATTATGCACAAAAGAAATAGCAAAAGGGAAAAGAGGAAATTTTGTAGAGAGGAGAGAGGAGAGAGAAAGATTAGCACCATACAAAAGGAAAATGTGTGAATCTTGGAAGAAAGGAAAGAAAGAGGCATAGAATTGACCATGCACTCCACCCCACCTTTTCCCCAAAAGATACACAACCTTTCATATTTTTATTATTTCTTTGATTTTTTAATACATTTGCATTCATAAGGCTTTAGCCTTCTCATTTCAATTCTTTCTAACTTTTTAGAAATGCATGCACATACGCTTTTGTGTATGCCATATATTTATGAAGGATGTGGATGTGGCCCCCATGTAAGGTGTATTTTAGTACTTTTGCAATAATGTCAATATTATTCCCTTTACAAAAGATGAAATTGTGATATATGCATGGATATTTTTATGCACTATTTTTGTGTTTCTTTAGGTGTCATCAAAACAACTACTCTCAAGGTGGAGAAAAGGCTTGGTACTTTTCAATCAAAGAACCAAAAAGATGATGATTCCTTAGATTCAAATTCAGATTTAGATTCAAATTCAAAAAGTCGCACTAAGGATGAAGATAGTGATTCAAGTTCAAGTTCAAAAGATGAATCTAGTGATTTGAATGATGAAGAGTCTAACAAGAAGAAGCATAAGAAAAGGAGGAAGAAATCAAGTTTAACAAAGAGCAAAAAGGGAAAGAAAAAGGACAAAACCAAGAAAAAAATCAAAGGACAATAAACTAGAAAAGAAAATCAAGCAAAAGCTAAAAGATTTAGGTCTAAGACTAAGAGGAAAGAGAAACACTATGATATATGTCAACAACAAGGACATGAAACTAGGATTTGCTAATACAATCCTAATGTATGCATAGGGCAACAAGTGCCAGTAATGTAGCCTAGAGCAAGGGTTATACATCCAATATCAATTAACCAAGTAGTTCATGACTTAATGCCTCAAAAACCTTTCAAGGGACCTAGAAGAATGACCAAGACAGCCATGGGGAAATTTTTAGGGACATCAACAAACTACTCAAATTAGAGCATGCCATTATTGTGGAGGTTAAGGACACTTCATAGGACCAAATTGTGAACTATGGGAAGGGCATATGACTAAGAGAGGAATGCCGGTAGCAAGGACCCACAATGATGGAAGACCTACAAGAGCACTTCATCAACAACTTCCACTTGCCCTACAAGAGCACTTCATCAACAACTTCCAATTGCCCTAGTAGCAACAGTCCTAATAGAGCTAAATGACCAAGATGAGCAAATCCCACCTCTTGAAGGTGCAGAGACTACTATGAATATTTACCGAGACCAAGTTCAAGGAAGGGCGAGGTGTCACCAAATTTAAATGTTGTAAGTGTGCAAGTCCAATGTGATTGTTCTAATTGCATTAAAGTGGAAGATTGTCCTGAAGAAGCTATGGTAATAGCTATTACTAGAAGCCAAGACAGTTTGAAACTTGATTGGCAAGAACAAGACAAAGCCAAGAAAAAGGCAACCAAACAAGTCAAGCAGTTGGCAGAAAGAGGTAGGAAAAGTAGTATTTCAAGAGCTTGAAGATTAAGAGTGACAAAGTACCCTGAATCTTGATTAAGAGAAGTAGCAACCTAGATAAAGGTTTAGGAAAGCTTTAATTGGAGGTTAGCATTATTTCAGGCACTAGCATGATGCTCTTTATAGTTAACCTTAGATTAGGGCCACTTTAAAAGACAGTGCCCAAAGCTTGGCCCAATTCCTTGCCAAGGGCAGTATAGAGGTCACAATCAAGCTTCAATTGCAAAAGAAAAAGCATCTTATGTAATTCTTAAATATCTTGAAGAAGAGGGAAACCCAACTATGGAAGCTAGTATGGAGAGGGCATCAATTCACTCCACCCTCCATAAGAAAGGCTCAAATAGCCAATTTTCGGTGATTCAAAGACTAGAAAAATATCAAGGTAAGTCCTTTAAAATTATGATTGACTGTGGAAGCACACACTCATTCATGTCACCAAAGTCTGCCAAGAAATGAGGTATAGAAAAATGCCTACATCTAGGTTGCTTGTGAAACTTGCCAATAGAAAAGAAATCCTATCTACTCAGCAAACTTGCAAAGTGACATTTAGCCTGGGAAGCAATCTCTTTGAAATGGGATTTAGGATCATGAATTTAGGGGCCTACGAATGTCTATTGCGTTTGGACTAGCTAATCCCCAAGGCACATATTCAGTGCAAAAAAGGCCTAGTGACTTTTCAAAACCTAAAGGAGGGAAAAAAAGTGATGACCCAAGGTGAGGCAAGGCCTTTGCATTGATTATCGAGGACTAAACTAGGTAATAATCAAGAATAAGTATTTGATCCCAAGAATAGAAAAGCTACTTGATAGGCTACAAGGGTCGAAAATCTTTTCCAAGATTGATCTTCGATCTAGTTATTACCAAATAAGGATCAAGGAAGAAGATATCCCCAAAATTTCCTTCAATACTAGATATGTTCATTTTGAATTTCTTGTAATATCTTTCGATCTAACTAATGCCCCTGCTACATTTAACAGATTAATGCAGGACATTTTTCAACCTTATCTTGATGAGTTTGTCCTAGTCTTCTTTGATGACATCCGAACATACTCCAAGAGAGACGAAGACCATGAAATGCAATAGCGCATTGTGTTGGACACAATGAGGACACACAAGCTCTATGAGAAAAAAAAAAGTGTGCCTTTTTCAAAAGACAGATGGAATATCTCAGATTCATAGTATCTGCTGAAGGAATCTCAGTAGACCCTAGAGATGTTCAAGAGTGGCAACCACCAACAACAGTTAAGGAAGTGAGACGTTTTTTAGGGGTGACTGGATGGTATAGAATTTTCATCAAGAATTACGCCCTAATAGTTGCACCTCTCACTAATTTTCTGATAAAATAAATTGTTATTGTGTGGATGCCCATTGAGCAAGCCAATTTTGAGCAACTCAAGAAAAGTTTGATAACATCACCCTTTTGAAAGCTACCTGCTGACCTAAGTCAAAATTTTGAGGTCGTAATAGATCCAAGTTCTCTTGCACTAGGTTGTGCGCTTATGTAGCAAGGTCATCCAATAGCCTATTCCTCAAGGAAACTGAAAATCCATGAGAGGAATTATACCACCCATGATCTCGAGCTATTAGCTATGATCCATGCTCTCAAATTGTGGCAACACTATCTGTTTAGAAGCAAGTTTACTTTGGTCACTGACCACAAAAGTCTCAAATGGATCTTTACTCAACCAGACCTCAATATGAGGCAGCGTCGTTGGATTGAAGTCTTGCAAGAATTTGATTTTGAAATCAAGTTCAGACCTGGAAAAGAGAATGTGATTGCTGATGCATTAAGTCGTAAATATTTTCTGAATGCACTTATCATGGAAGAGCCATCTAAAGGAGAGATTTTAGCTATCATGATATCGATGCCTAGCAATCCACTCATTGAGCTAGCCAAAGAAGAGGCATACCCTTATCTTAAGTATCAGCTAATGCTTAGAGAAACCCTAAATAAGGGCACTGATCCTAAGCTCAGAGTCAAATACTAAAATTTCACTGTGGATGATGGACTTGTCTATTTCAAGACAAGGCTCTGCATTTCTCTCAGTCAAGTGCTGAAAAAGAAGTTATTATGGAAAACCCATGACTCCCCGTTCTCAGGAAACCCTGGCTATGCAAAGACTCTTAATGCAATCAAGAAAAGCTACTACTGAGAAAGACTGAAGCATGATGTACTAAGATATGTTACTGAATGCCTAAGTTTCTAGTGGGTGAAAGCTGAGCATGTCAAAATGCTAGCCAAGCTCTAGCCACTTGACATTCCACATATGAAATGGGAGTTCATCAATATGGATTTCGTAGTTGGCTTACCTTGTATTCAAGGAGGGTATAATTCAATCATGGTGATTGTGGATATGCTGACAAAGGTCACTCATCTTATCCCACAAGACCAACTACAAAGCTTCAGATATTGCATGACTGTTTGTGAAAGAAATCTTTAGGCTTCATGGATTGCCTAAACGAGTTGTTAGTGATCACGACTCTCTATTTACATCACATTTCTGGAGAAGCCTATTTGAAGTAATTGGAACTTAGCTTTGCTTTAGCACAACTTACTATCCCCAAATTGATGGTCAAACTGAAGTAATTGGAACTTAGCTTTGCCCTTAGTAGAATTTTCCTACAACGCATCATATCACCAGAGTATTCAAATGACTCCATTTCAAGCATTGTATGGGCAAGTGTTTGACGCCACTAAATTTCTCTAATCCAACCCTAAAGATTAAGGTTTCTAACAAAATGCTAGAAGACATGGATGATTAGGTCAAAACTATCAGACAAGACATCCAAGCTGCCAAAGACTGCCAGAAAGCTTATGCTAATCTAGGATGGCAATAGCATATCTTACAAGAGGGAGACATGGTTTTCATCTGTGTACACCCAAAGAAGAGTTCTCTATCATTAGGAAAGTTTAAAAAGTTGAGTCCAAGGTACTGTGGACCATACAAGGTTCTCAAATGCCTAGGAGCTAATGCCTATAAACTACAACTTCTTGATCATGAGAAAGTCCACAATGTATTTCACATTAGTCTTCTGAAAGCTTATTGTGGCAAATCAAAATCATATTCTTGATGACTAGAAAATTGTAATGCCTAGTCAAGGAGCCCTTAAACTCCAGCTTGATAATATTCTAGATTTAAAAGAGAAACCTCTGAGAAACAGGACCGTTAGAGAGTATCTTATCCAGTAGAAAGACTATCTTGAGGAGGATGCCACCTAGATAGAAGAGACAGCTCTAGAAAAATAGTTTCCCCAGTTCTTTTTTAGATGAGGACATCTCGATTCCTCTAAGGAGGAGAGGATGTAATATTCCCGCCACAACATTTCATATCAAAAAACGAATTCGAGATTGAGGCATTTTAAAAATTACTCGTCGAGTGTCACATAAGTGACCGCACGTAATTTTCTTGATATCGAGTCTCGCATTAAATCAATTCCACAGTCCGACATGAGAAGATGCCTCAATGATCCCAGCCAACAAAGAGCAAAGATGCCTCATAAATAATATTACGACCGCTTGATCATATAATTTTTCTCGCATTATATTTGATTTGACATTCCTGTTTCCATTTAATGCATCGAGGATCGCATTGATTTCATAACCGCAAGTCAATTCACAAAAGCCTCAATCAATAGATGAAAAATGCACAAGAATGAGCATGATATTAAGTAAGTTAAGTATCAAAGAGTATGATATGACTTTATATACTAGATAAGTCATGAAGTAATTAGGCCAAAAACCACCCGAAGAAGTCGTTTTGAAGAAAAAAATACGTTTTTTGAAAAAATAAGCCCAAATGCATATCATTTTTTATGCTTGGAGGGAGAGAAAGCATTAAAAAATTATCCTCATGCCACCATCCAACATGTAAGCAATCAAAATAAATATTTAATAAAGCTCAATTGGCTCTTGATAAGTAGCCAAATGAATCAGTCGACTGCATACTCCCCCTCATGCCTATAAATACACCCCCTCTCCTTCATAAAAAAAGCAAGAAGGAAAACCTCATGATGATGGAAATTTTTCTCTACTTCTCTTATCCATTGAAGCTTTGAGCCTTGAAAGAGGAAAACTATCTCCCCTTCTACCTCATTTTCATTTTCTCTACCCTTTATTACGCCTTCATCCCATGCAAACAAATCGCTAGGCAAAATGCTGGCGAAATTTTTTTTTATGACCATCAACTCTCCCTGAACTATCACGTCAATTTTTCCTGACATCTGATGGCTCCACGAGGTAGCTAAAATTCAAAAAACACATTTGAAGGCAAGGGAAGCAAGGAACGTAGTCGATGGAGAAAATGACACGATAGGAATTGGCGAGACCCCCGTTGTCACAGCAAACCTGAGAGAGGTAATATTTCATCAGTTTGGAAAAAAATAATCTTTTATAAGCTTATCGCTTTATTTGGCTTTGAGTGATTATAAATGCATTCTAATGAAAATGCATATGGACTACTACGTGGGAAATCACACTCCATTCGCAATCAACAGGGCCATTAATAGCTCAAAGCCCCTCTAAGCTTCCCTGAGCCTCCAGAGCCATCCTACATAACAAGGGCACTTATCACTCGGCCCTTTGCCCTCTCATGTGCTCAAGTGATCAAATATCAAAAACACCTATCTCCCTCAAGAGCATAGGACCCCCACCCGCAAGTGAGTTTTTCCAAAAAACACTCCCCCGAGAGCGTAGGACCCCCACCTCATGTGAGTTTTTCCACACTAAGTAAAGTATTTAGGGAGCATTAGATTGGGGACCCCAATGTCCCAAACCACCACAATCCACATCTCGTCCGGTTGTGTAAGTTTGGAATCATAAGAGCCACAATTCATCATTCACAAATCCAAAAGCAGTCATAACCATAAAACATTTTTAACACAGTTGTCAATGTATGTGATGCATAGAATCTATCCCCTTTATCAATTTCTGTGTTCCTTCCTAAAAAGCATTGGATAATACTATTAAAATGCATAGATCTAGAGCATGGCAAGGAGCTATGGTAGATGGAAGAAGAAGGATGAACTCATGATGACAGAGACACTGGACTTGACTGTTACACAAGTGAATTAGGTTCCAAGATGGCACCTTGGACTCATAAACACAACCTTGTGTAGGATTGAAAAAGACAAGATACTTAACTAAAAGTACAAAGCATCATGACATTGTATTCATTCCATATGAAAAGTGGTAGTCAAGTACAATGCTTTATAGTTGCTGGATGGGTAGCAGTTTTCCCTTTCTGTGCATATGGAATTCAGTCTATCTGCATGTCCTAAGCCTAGAATTGCCTCATACAAAGACGCTACAATAGGTGTGATTGCAAATATCTCAACATCCCTCCTCAATTACAACAAGAAAGTACAAAGTGTGTAGAGGCTTTAGTGAAAGCAGCACTTGCAAAGTGTGGGCACACCATAAACATGGCAAAACACTAGAGGCTGTTGCAAAAAAGGCTAAGTGTGGATACCACAAACATGGTGGATATCAAGAGGCTGTAACAGGGGCCTCACAAAATGTACAGAGGTTGTAGTACAAGGCTACATGAGGAGTTTACAAGCTTATGGTAAAGACATTTTGGGCTAGACAATACAAGGCTAAAAAAAGTCAGTAAAATTTGGGTCAAGAACCATCAGGCCCTTGCAGTTTTCAACATTTTTTTTTCATAGATCTTCAATTTACTGTAGGTCTTCTTGTCGATGTAGTCTAGCTTGCTCTTTTTGATCTTGTACTTGTTCTTCACTTTTCTTACAGCTTCAGTGTCCACCGCTTTGATCTTTTGATCCTCTTCTTCTAGGTCCTCTTTGCTTGCAACGGTTGCATCAAGCAAAGATATCATTATCTTTGAGGAAACAGAAATAACTTCAAACCTTTGCACTTTCATGTCTTCAAGATCTTCAAATGGATACATTGATGGCATTTGGATATAGGCAGCTCCATGTCTTCCTATAGGTAGAGTAACATCTTCTATGTAGTGTAAATGGGCCATAAGATACATGTTACTCTTCATGAGAAGCACCCACTTAAAAATATTCATGTTTGGCATCGGAACTCAACTTCAAATCCTTGAATTTTTTACCAGCAAAAAGAGTTGAAATCTAATGTGTCAAAGGACACAAGAACGTAGTGTGAAAACACACTATGCTTAGTGCTAACAAGCACTATCTTGATGGTTATGCTTCTTGTGTGCTAGCTTTCAAATGCCTTTTAATCTTCCTTGAACTCTTCTAGATCTTCAGCAACCTCTAAGGAATGTAACTTAGTGATTAAAATTACTGCTGATAACTCTAATGAGAAGAAATAGTGAGAAGATGAAGTACAAGAGGAGCTTGAGTTTTGATGTTGGTGCTTGAGGTCTTCCAATCTTCACAAAGAAAAACTTCAAAGAACTCCAAGAAGTTCCCCTCCTTAATGTAAGGATTTGCTAGAAACTTCAGTACTAGGATGGCTATGGTTTGTCTTGGTTGGCAGGAGAGAGAAACTGAAGGAAAGATGAAGCTTTGATATTGTGGCTATGGAGGTTCTGAGTTTAGGGTTTCTGCTTGGCACTTGGTTTTTCAACTTGTGCAGGTTGTAGACAAAGCCATTTGATAATCCCTTTGGTGAGTAAGAAGCTTATATAGCAAGCTTACTTTGCCCTAAGCTCGCATGTCAAATCGTGGACTGTAGTAGTGATGGCGACAACAGTACGACCTCTCACAGGCACAATTTTGGCAGTGATGACAAAATCACGCAATGTTGGCTTGAATGATCACCAACGTCTAACTATGATGTACCAAGGAGTTGCGCTAGGATTAGATGAACGTTTCTCTAAAAGGAAGAGTGGAGAAATATAGCATGTAGAAGGAGATCAAGAAGTTCCAAGACAAGTGGGTGCAGGCTCTGGCTATGGCTACCAAGCAGTGTAAGATGAAAATGAAGTTGAAAATGAAGTCATGGGCTAACAGTGAGCTGGACTGAGGTGAGAGGAACCAAGAGGATGGAGAGGCAGTGCCATGCCCGACTAAGCTTTGATACCATGTTAAAATGCATAGATATAGAGCATGGCAAGGAGCTATGGTAGATGGAAGAAGAAGGATGAACTCATGATGACAGAGACACTGGACTTGACTGTTACACAAGTGAACTAGGTTCCAAGATGGCACCTTGGACTCATAAACACAATCTTGTGTAGGATTGAAAAAGATAAGATACTTAACTGAAAGTACAAAGCATCATGACATTGTATTCATTCCATATGAAAAGTGGTAGTCAAGTACAATGCTTTATATTCGCTGGATGGGTAGCAGTTTTCCCTTTCTGTGCATATGGGATTTAGTCTATCTGCATGTCCTAAGCCTAGAATTGCCTCATACAAAGGCGCTACAATAGGTGTGATTGGAAATATCTCAACAAATACGAACATGCTTTTACAAGTTTAAGTTCGCAAGTTTAATTTTGTTCTAACTAATCGTGATCCTTTTCTTATGTATTAACCTGATTATCTATGTTTGGCCATCCATCATAATTACAATTTATAGCCGCAACCTCGGTTTGTTGTGGAATAACTAGTTCTTCAAGTTGAATGGATTCGGGGTTAACTTGTGCTTGTGCTTCAGCAGTGACTACTTCTTCACGGTGGGGAGTTCTCTGAGCATGACCTCGCTTAGCATCTTGACATCTCTTGGGAGCCATGGAAGAAGCTGATGGATTCGAGCAGTGCTTCTGCATAGGTGTGGAGAGAGAGTGAGAGATTCAACTTATTACAGCAGAGCTTTGTCGCGTCAACAGTAGAGAGACTTCTACATGGGTCGTTGTTGTTTCTGATGTGACACTCTAACTCGGTTTATATAGTAATGGGAGGAGGGGGAGGGGGTGCTTGCTTTTTAGCGTTTTTGATGATGTCATCGATGATAAAGAGAGAACACTTTCTTTTAGGATTTTTTAATGACATCATTAATGATGTCAGGGAGGGGCTTCATGTTGTAGCGCGAAGATAAAAATTGACGAATATATGGGTGAGGACGTACTGCGCATCATGTCATCATAATGCAGGCGTCACTCTAAGGCATACGACTAAGGCGGCAACCAAGGCGTAGACCTTGGCATCTTGGCCTTGGCATACTTGGAAATGGGCTACAAAGGCTTCGTTGGCATTGTTGGCTACACATGAGAAGCTCCCACTAGCTTATAGGAAAATCTTCCCAGGAGGTCACCCATCTCGGCAATGTTGTCACCCAATTGTACTTAACTGCCAAGTGGCTATTCACTAGGCTAGTTCTTTTTGTTGTTCTATACTACAAACATAGTTTTAATGAGCTAGTCTTGGAAGGGTTTCCCAAGTCTTTCTTCCATGAGCTGGCATATAATACCTCATTAATAATAACAATTATCTTCATAAGTGGAGCCAGTTTCATAATTAGAGCTAATTTTTTAAAAAAATATGCAACATAAATCAATTTTCTTTCGAATGTATATGCACATTGTTTATTAAAATAAACTAAGTAATGGGGACATTATAAGTAGTCACATCTTAACTTCCATTGATCAATGCCAAATTATTTCCAAGACCTAGACTCGAATTTAGGTTATCCCTAGATGCGTATACCGCTTGTAAGTGTGACTTTACCACCTTTGCTCATGTAATAGTAGTGTCTATATCAACAAGAGCAACACTACTCAATTGCACTTACATATTAAAGTCTAATCCATGTAAAAAGTATTGTAGTTGGCTAGTAGGTGGAATAGGAATAGAGGTTTGCAATTTGCAAAACACCTCTTTCAATTTCTTGGCATATGCTCAAGCATTCTCGCGGGGCTCTTGACGTGTTACATTCAAAACACGCAAGCAATATTGACCACATTCAAAACTCTCTTAGAAAGGCCATAAAGAATAAGTCCCAGCTTCTAAGCCATGATACCACATTGCAGCTCTTTCTTTTAGAGACATGTTGAAAAACATCATGAGATGTTCTTCGTCCTCAATTCAAAAATTGAACATTAATTTCTAGAACTCACTAATGTGGAGCTCCACATCTTTCTCTGCTAATCCATTAAAAATGGGTAGAGAAAAACGTAGGGTTGGCAAATCTGGTGTTCCTATAGGTATTGCAATTAGTTGCACCATCATGATGACCGGGTTCACTCTAGGGGTTTGTACCATGGGGTTACACTCGCACTCAAAGGAGATTGACTTTTCAAGGAAAGGAGAATACTAGAGCTTTGTCCTTCCCTTAATGGGTTGGCTGGGATAATAGGGTCAACAAGACCTCTCTTTCTCAAGGATATAGAACTACTATGCTTAGGAGAAAATTCTAACCCTTTCATCTCTTTCTTGATGTTGGACCTTGGCTTTGATGGTCTATCAGGAAATAAGTGATCTATTTCAATGCTCTTTGGCATACACTAAACAAATGATCCCTATTAACCAAGATTCAAAAATCACCACTTATTAGTAGCTCTCAAAAAACACACCACCTGGTCGAGATCAAAAATGGGCATAACACTGGCTCTCGGACTCTAGTACTCCTATGCTCACCAAACCACCCTCACGGCCTCATAGCTAGGAGCTTCTATAGGATATATGCTAATCTAGCTAAATCATGTATTCATATCGATTTGTAGTCCAATGGTTTTTTCCCTTCCCAACTCCAACAAAGGGAGTATCCCACACATACAAGTGACTAACACCTCATTGCACACACATACAAAGCACCCCTGGGCCAATTGTTGTGACTCCTACGGCTCCTCTACACTCGGGGATTCGCCCCAGGATACGTCGTTTCAAACATAAAATGCAATTGTAACATTGTCCACTCTTTCTCCAAACTGCACATTCCATGAGACATTTTATTTTCTCACTTAATCAATCCCCAAAGAAAATTGTACCTATAGCTCAAGGATCCTCACACTCTCATTGTTGGTCAATAGTCTTAACAACCAATTGTAATGTATCCAGGAGACTTCTTCTTTCTTGATACCATGTATAAGAATGAAAATGCACGGTGTAATGCCATATAGTGCTCAAAAAATTTAACCACAAATTAGCCAATGTTTCATGTGAATATATCTTTGAATGGTTTCCTTTCTAACGTATCACTTCATTGTTTAGAAACAACACCAGACTAATTCGTGCTATTGTCCCTTTAAACTTAAAGGAAGCGAGTCCTATATGTCATGATATGCATGGAAATCACAATATAATTGATATTTGACCTATCACAATCCCTTTTCCCCTACTGTTTAGGTTTTGCAATTATGCATCAGTTTAAAAGGGTATTTGATGTCATTTTTCTATGTAGAAAAGTGATAAACACACTTTTACATAAAGATGGAGGTAGATTGAGACAACAAATCCCTATGCCCCTACCTTCACCATACATCCAGACACATATACCTAATTTATAGTAATTTTTTACACATGAAAATTAATTTTCTCTATCAAAAATCTATTTTTTATAATTTTTATCATTTATTTTAATATTAATTTATAGTTTTTTATTTTCAAATTTATGAAGCTTATTGGATTGTGATTCAGTATTACATTCAATAAAACTCCATAGGAACACCATTTAAACCATAAAAATCTATAAATTTATCATTTTTCTGCTAAAACCTACATTGCAGGTTTTACCGTTTGGATTTTCATTACATGAGATACTGAAAATTACTGATTATCTATATGTAACATACCCACCTATTAGCTGTCCAGGCACGTTTTTAGCAGTCTATTGCAAGATGAATCTAAGCAACATCGCTCTACACTCCCATGGAATGTTACGAGGTTTGTCGCCTAGGGTTTATTGAGTTCGCCTCGCAACGGAACGTTCGCGGCCGAACCCACTGGGATCGACCTGACATCCGGGTTCCTAGTGGTCAAGGTCAAGTATAAAAGTAGTGGTATTTACTTTGTCTTGGGTTTTCCTAATCCCTTGAGCTCTCTACTTGCCTTTGAGGCCTAGAGTTGTTGTTTGTATCTAGCCCCAACCCCGAATAGGATTGATAAACATAGTAGCTAATATCGGAAGGATCTCAAACATCTTAGTTTTAATCCTTATGATCGTTGCTTGTACTAACTATGCACATCATCAAGATCCCAATGAACTAACAGTTCGTGATATTAGCAAGAGCTTGGGCGAAGATCTTAGAGTTTCGAGATTGAATTTCTTTCAGACTAGGTTGCTTGCCATGCAATCCATCAGGTGTGCAAGTTGCAGCATATACCTTTAAAGTGATGAAAATGCACCTACTATTGCGAGGACGGGAAGTCGACAAACAATGCTTGAAGCCTTACGTGTTGTTTATGAATTTATCGCATAGCATCTAAATGCAATTAACTTCTCTTGATACATGCATTTGAGAAACTCAATCCTTTGAATAATCGAGACGAAGTTTATCTTTTTCAATGAACTATTCTCACATGGTAAAGTTTGTAACCTAACGTATCACATGCGGGAATCAAGCAAGCATCTATCAATTTGGAGATTTATTCCTTATGATTGTTACCGTAGTTGGATTGACAGTGATGCCCTCGCTCGAAGCTTCATTTCCGGTTGTAGGATTTCCACCCACACTCGACATTCTTTGCTTGGGGGCCATTCTCAATCTTCCTCACTTTAAATGCGATCCCCACAAGACTTCAGCTGCCTCTTTCTCAAATAGCGGGGGTCAATTGCGGGGGGGGGGAAGGGTTTTATAGTGGGAGAGGTGGGGAGGAAGTGGAGTGGTGGTGGTGGTGGTGGTGGTATCTCCCCCATCCACCACTTGTCATCAAGCATGGTGGTGGGGAGCCCATTTGGGCCATAGGGTCTAGTTATTGATCCCAATGTGGGGGGGTGGTAGGCCACGTGGCCTCCCCCTCATCATCAACATTATCGTCTTCTCATTTGTCATCATCGTCTTCCTCCACTTCACCCATCGTCATCATCTCCTTCTTCTTCTACATCATCATCCTCCCCCCACCACCTATTCGGTGATGATAGAGAGGGGGGAGGATAAATTTTTTTCAATTAATTTAATTATTAGAGGGGGTTCCTATGTGGAGGCAGGATACTACACTATAATTGTAGACATATTCAAGCATATTTAAGTATTTTTAATTATTTCTTATAATAAGAATGAGAGATTCATCATAATATTCCATAAAAGACGCTTACTCTATAAACCGCATCATACGCAATACATCGTATTTTGAAAATGAGAAACCATTGACGCTTTTTTATAGCCCCGTTGATGCCTCCTTTGCAATTTCTTGTTCCATTCCTTGTATCTCATCACAAATTACTGGCACCCATTCCCCCTCATCCTCTTAGCCCATATGAACAATGATTATGGCGAGAGAGAAAGGAGGGGAGAAAAACCTCGACTTTACAATCTGACTGAGCAAGAGGCTTCATCGCATCAAAAACTATAATAATGGTCTCTATCACTTGCTCTCCAGCTTCCGATCAAGTAGTTGCTTCATAACACCAAACCTTGCAGTCATTAAATGGGGAGTCAAATGGTCTCCCATCGACAAAATGGACACTTGTTTTGGATTCCCAACGTCAAAATGTACATCGAAAACTCTACCTCCTTCATTGATGATCGATACACTTTTTGCCAAAAACCCCTCTTTTATGGATCTCGGACCACTTTTGTGCTTTAAATTCAGCTCTCACTTACCCATGTATACATAGTGATGAGCTACGTAGCTACAATATGTCAATCACTACATTGGCTTTCTCACCCTACTTGACCTGTGTGGACCTGCATCACTACCATGTGCTTTAGCATCCTCTTGTGCCTTAAGCACACTAGGTGCTTTAATAGATAGAATTTGAAACTCCTCATCCAAGCTCTGCTCAGAGCCATTTGAGTTAGCCTCAACATGAGAGAAATCTCATGATACATCTATCACAATAGGTGAGTCCCCAACTTTCTCTTTACATTTTCTTAACATCTATTATGTACTTAGTGGAGTAACATGTGATCTTAATCTGCCACTCCAAGGTCTTTCATCATGACTAGGAGACTCTTGTGGTCCACTCAATGTCTGTGACTGCTTACCTATTTTCTACATAGCCACACTCTCATGCTAATCAACTCCATATGTATTTTGCATATTACTATATTAGCTACTCATTTCATAAACAACATCCCTGCTAACTCTTAGCTCACATGTAATAGCATTATAACATATATATCCCTTCTACTCAAGAGAATATCCAACAAATACACATTTTTTTGCTTTAGGATCTAATTTACTGTACAATCATCAAAAATATACACATAAGAAATACATCCAAATACTTTCAGATGAAATAGATTTCGCTTTCTACTCATAATTAGGTATTATACCACATATGGCAGCAATGGTTATCCTATTCATAATATATACAACAGCAGTAACTAATTCAGTACAATAGTAATGAGGCAAGTTTCTCTCTAATATTAGTGCATGAGTCACCTCTACAATATGCCTATTTTTTTGGTCAGCAACTCCATGTTGTTGTAGAGTATATCTACATATATATTGCCTCTGTATTTCATTTTTCTGCAAAAAATAACAAAACTCATTGGAGAGATATTATTCCCCTCCATCTGACCTTAGGCATTTAATATGCAACCTTGCCTCCTTCTCAACCAAAGCCTTAAAGCTTTTTAAGTGAGTGAACACCTCACTTTTCTTATGCATAAATTAAACTCATACTTTGAGAGTATGATCATTAATGAAGGATACATAATACATGCAACCACTCAAAGTTGCAGTCTTTGTAGGACCCCATACATCTACATGTATCAATTCAAGTGGCTTCCTGCATACATGCTCTTCATGTGGAAGTGCATGCCTTGCTTGCTTTTCAAATTGACATGCTTCACATACTTTATGCATTTCATTAACCCTAAACTTGGACAAGGCATCCACAATCTGTTTTGACTACATGTCTTTCAACCTCTCCACATTCACATGGCCAATTCTTTTATACCAAATTTCAATATCAACCACAACACTTGAATCTTGTGTAAACATGGTAGCATCCATTTCAAGTAGACTTACATCAAGACTAAATAATATGCCGGTATGTTTTTCTTTTGTAATTAACCTACAATCATTTTTAGATCTTCTACATAACATCAAATTTGAATCAAATCTGCAATCGATATTCTACTATTTGACCAACAAAAACCAACTTTTTTTTAATATTTGGTATATGCAACACATCGGTCAAGTACTTAATTTTTCCATTCAACATAGTGAAAGTAACATTTCTAAGATGAGCAATGGGATGAGCTATATCATCCCCTATCTCCACTTAGCACAGAGACTCTCAACTATGCATCTCTCTAAACCACTCTCCATGAAAAGTTATGTAGTTAGAGGTACCCCCATTTTTTGGATTGGCCCTGGCGTAAAGCAAGGGAGGATTATGCCTAACAATAAAATTTTATCTACTTGGGATCTTTAGAAATGATGTCAAACTTAATGGCACCATGTAACCACGTGTCTATTGTGTATATAATCTTTGCATCAAACCAAAGAGTGGTACCCCTAGACTATAAGTGTTTTGAATCTTGTGATCATTGTTTCTATCATAGGCAGACATGTAGTACACATAAGAAGTTTGTGGCATGAATCATTCAAATATATATGGTCCCATGCCATGTCACTCGCTAGGTGGTGTGAAGTACCTTGTCACATTTATTGATGATTACTCACATAAGGTCTAGCCTTACCTTATTAAGCAGAAATCGAATGTCTTGTCTACATTTCAGCATTGGCTTGCTCTTGTCTAGAACCAGTCTGGGTATAGACTGAAATGTCTAATGTCAAATAATGGGGGTGAGTATGTCTCGAAAGCTTTTGAGCACTTTTGAGATAAACGAGATATTAAGCATCAGTTGGATGCCCCTTAGATCCCTCCCCAAAATGGCATTTTCGAACAAATGAATACAATGATTCATGAGAGAGTCTGCAGTATACTTAGCTAGGTAGGCTTACCACAACACTTTTGGGCTAAGGCAGTTACTACTATTGTACACTTCATTAGCCCATCCCCTTGCACTTCTAGTAACTGTCACATTGCAAAGGAGGTCTGGATTGAAAAACCTCCATCATATGCTCATTTACACGTCTTTGGTTGTGAGGCATTCTGCCATGTTCCCAAGGATAAGTGCAATAAGTTGAATCCAAAGTCCATGAAATGCATCTTTCTTTGTTATGGGAATGCAGTTGAGATGGGCTATTGCCAATGGGATCCCCAAGCTTGCAAGGTTATTCGCAATCATGATGTCATTTTCCATGAGGAAAATATGCATAAGAAGCCTGAGCAGGTGGTTGAGGTGCACGAGGCGATCTTTTAGGAGGAGCCTCTTGCTCCTGTATAACCACTAAATAGTCTGTAGTAGTTGATGCTCCGTATCCGCAACCATGATGTCATTTTCCATTAGGAAAATATACATAAGCAACTTGAGTAGGTAATTGAGGTGCACAAGGTGATCTTTTAGGAGGAGCCTCTTGCTCCCATACAACCAGCTAGATAGCCTGCAGCAATTGATGCTCCAAAGGCCCAAGGCCCACCTGTTGTGTAGAATGAGCCTACTTTGAGACGCTTTACTAGATCCAAATGTCCGCCTGAGTGCTTTACACCCTCCATGGATTATGTTATGGTGATAGATGAAGGTGAGCCTCTCACTTATGATGAGGCCATGCATAGAGATGATAATCACTCATGGGACAGGGCTATGCAATCAAAGTTTGACTCTTTATAAACTAACTATACATGGGATTTGGTTCCTTTTCTTAGTGGCAAGAAGGCATTTCCATGCAAGTGGATATACAAGCTAAAAAGTATCCGTGGACTCCCCAACCCCTCTTATAAGGCTAGATTGGTAGCTAAGGGTTTCACGTATGTAGGAATATGATATTGACTTCGATGAAGTCTTTTCTCCTGTGGTCAAAATGATGACCCTACACTTGGTACTAGAACTGGTTGTTCAGCTAGATCTAGACCTTTATTAGATAGATGTAAGATTACTTCTTTACATGGGGACTCATATGATGAGATCAATATGCAGCGGCCTAAGGGCCTTGAAGAAAATGGTAGGGAATACCTGGCGTGAAAGTTGAGAAAGAACCTTTATGGCCTTAAGAAGGCACCTACGGAATAGTACCACAAATTTTATGCCTTTATGCATTCACAGGGATATAGTCGTAGTGCTATGGATCTATGTTTATACATGAACAAGGCTCATGATGGCAGCCTTATGATTTTGATACTCTATGTGGACGATATGGCTAGGAGAGCTCATGATGAGTTGAATGCCTTGAAAACTCAACTCAATAAGAGATTTTGGATGAAGGACATGGAAGAGGCCTCGCACATTCTTGGGATGTGCATCATGCACGGTCGCTCTAACAAGCTCCTTTATCTATCAAAAAAGGAGTATATCCAAAAATTCCTTGAGTGGTTTTGTATGTAGAGAAGGGCGAAATGGCCAAGATGCCTTATGCATCCGCCAGCGGCAATTTCATGTATGCCATGACAGCCACTCATCCTGACATATCAAAGTTGTGGCACGCCATATGGCTATGCATGGCAAACCACATTGGGATTTCGTCAAGGATATCATGAGGTATCTGAAGGGCACAATAGCTATGTGCATATGTTATGGTGGCTAGGATACATGAGTCGTGGGGTATACTAACTCTGATTATGTAGGACATGTAGACTGTAGGAAGTCAACCTCTGGCTATGTCTTCATCTTTGTTGGAGGTACTATTTCTTCTTGGATGTCTAGAGTGTAGAAATGCATGGCTCTCTTTACTACCAAGGTCGAGTATGTTGCACTTCATTAAGACTGCGAGGAGGCTCTCTGGTTAAGTTGTCTAGTGATAGACCTCAGTACTATTGATCTGGTCTCACACTACATTTAGATCCTATAAGTACTATCGAGTTAGCCAAGAATCCAGTCTTCCATGTGAAGATAAAACACATTGAGGTGTGTTACCACTTCATTAGAGAGGCCATTGAGGACATGTCTATTGACCTTGTCAAGATCTCAACTAACCAAAATCCTTCAAATTTGCTCATGAAAAGTCTCTCAACAAAGCGTTTTGCCTTTCGTAGAAAGTTGATGGGTGTTGGATGAGATGATGTCTTTCCTCATCATGTTGTACTTATGTACATTTATACTTTGTCACTTTTTCTTGTTCTCTCCTCACTAGGGGCACATTCGCCTTTAAGTGGGACATTGTTGGGGGTAAACGTGCATGTGCCCAGCTGCCCATGTATTACTACACTTACAGTACCCGCACACCTATATAGTGCAGGTGGCAAGTGCCCATCATAGTCACTTCATTCTTTATTCTTTCAGTGACATTTGAATAAAGGGAAGGCCAGTCACACATTGTGTCTATTGAAGTTTCCACATCTTGTGCCTCTCTTTCTCTCTCTTACTCTTGCTCCTTCCACCATAGCTCTTGCTTCCGCTCACATGCTTCCTCTCCTCTGGGCTCACTCTCTTCAATTACTATCTTCACATGGCTACTGACTTATCACTTATTATATTTGATTAGTTATGCCTATCTATAGCTAGCATAGTTATAGAGCTAGTCGAATGGTACAATCAATTATGCAATGTTTAACTTAGTAGGCCACTTTTCTTTATATTGTATCTTATTTGTACTTTGTGCACATTGTATTATGTAAGAAAGAAGGAAGAGAAACCAACAAAAAATATGTTTTGGCATCTATCTTCTCTTCTTGTATTCTTGAGTGAGCTTCTTCTTACATGTATTATGTGTGTTCAATCCCCCCACTAAGTGATTCATCACATACCGTGCCAGAAAGCTCGACAAATTAGCTATCTTCTCATGGAACCCCATCTTAAGCATTGTCTACCTGATAAAGCTCCAATTCACTTTATCAAATGCCTTTTCCAAATCAATCTGTAAAGCAAGACCACTTTTTGCCTAGTAATAGCAACCCAATCAATGGCCATCATGATATTCAAAACATTTTCCAACAGTCATGTCCCTTTTACAAACTCGTACTAGTGTGGGTTCAAATACTTCTTGATTAATGGTGCCAACCTAATTGCAAGTGTTTTTCATCATTTTATAATTTTCCCCAAAGTGATATTGGTTGCCAATGCAACAATGAGCTACATACCTTCTGCTTAGGCATTAATGCAACAATACAATTACTCCAAGACTGTGGCATCTTCCCACTACCCTAGATTTCATTGACCATATTGGTGACAATACCTCCAATTCACAGCCAAATATGTGACAACAACTTTAATAGTAATGCAATCAAAGCCCAAGGACTTGCCTCTCCCCAAATATTTCATGGCTTCATGTAATTCTTCCATATTGAATTTGGATGCAAGTTTTCCCTCTTTGAAATCACAAGATGAATACTATGAAGTATCACTTCCCATGCATTAGGGTTGCTGCTACCCATCAGACTATAAATGAGACTAAAATTTCTTCTACATTCAACAGCAATCTCTTCAAGGTTAGTCATCTATACATTTTCTTCTGGTTGAATCATGGAAAGGTTTTCCTTAGTACACCACTTGACCAAGCTACCTTTGGAAATGCATTCAAGATCTACAATAAGCCTCTAATTAAAAAGGATACTTAGCTTCTTCATCCCCCTCTTTGTTGTAAGATTTTTTATTGCCATAGCCCTGTGCCATATTCCCTGATCTTCATTTGATGAAGAGGAAATACTTGCTTTCTCTCCAACATGAACTATCGCATATTTGACCTAAGTCAATTCCTCCTTTTCCTTCTCACATAACCAAATTCTTACCATCTAATACATTGTTGCAAAGTGTCAAGAAAGGTTTGCCATGCTAGTTCCATATACTATCCCACTTGATCCTTCAATGCATTTATTGCACCCTCCAAGAGATACCCAAATGCTTTCTCCTTATAATGCCTACCATTAGCAACAAGATATTTATGCATCCCCAAGAATTTCCTCGGCTCAAATATATTCATTGCCAATAAAACTAGAGTGTGATTAGAAATGAGGCTACCATGATCCACCTTCAATGAAATGTAATTCAAGATCCAATCCCCCACCTGCATGATATACCATCTATCAAGTCATGACCAATATCCCAAATGGTTTGGAAATGATAAGAGAATATCCCATGGTTAATCTGCAAAAAGTTCTTCAAATCAATTGCATTATGCTCCTATAGCACCCAAGTCCAAGCCATCAGCTCTTCTCCTTGAAGCAACGCGGTAGCACAGATAATGCATCTTTGCAAGCCTTAACCTGTCAAAATCACCCCCAATGAGTCTTTCAAAGTTGGGAATCCCCAAAAATCCTTCTAGAGGTTGTTACTTTCCTTAGCATTGTTGAACCCATAGACATTAGCTATATCCAGTCTTACATCATTCCAAGTCATATTGACTGCCAACAACCACCCATGTGAAGCATTATGATTTAGAGCCATGCATTCCTCTGTTTTGACAACAATAAGACATCTAGACTCCCTTCTTTTGAGACTTGAGACAAAGCATGTATGCTCCCCACAGTTAAAGATTGGCCCATTGAAGTGATGAAGTTTTTGCTCCTGAAGGATGGCCACATCCAATCCATTTTGTCTAATCTAACATAATAATCAGTGCTTGATACTAGCATTGATACCCTTCACATTGAAAGTAGCCATTCTAAGCATTGTTTTCCCATGCATGTTCAGTGTTATTGTTTTTCGAGTTTCTCTCATATCTCTTGTCCCCTTTTTCAATGTAGCATTATTGATTTTTGAGTTTCTCTCATATCCCTTGTCCCCTTTTTCAATGTGTTCATTCTCCTTAAACCATTGCTTAATGAACATTTCTTTATTAGCACCTCCTTATACACTTATATGCGCTACAAACCATTCCAATAGGTTTGTGTTTTGATGTAGATGATAGCCCACAGCAAAGGCCGTCTGAGTTTTTGCATTGACCCCTAGATATACTCTATCCAAATGCTCCAAGGGCACTTTATTGAGATTAGTAAATGAACTCATCTACTTTGACAACCCTTCAGGATTGCAACTTTAGACCCAAAAAATTTTATGGGAGGTAGTTTTGTGTTGGTTGATGGTGGGACCTCCACCTCCTTCCCCTTTGCTCGACTCTTTGGCTTCCCACTTCTGATTGTATGCCACATTGATTCATCAGCTCCTTTGTCATGCATAAGCACTATTTTCCCATTTGACCCTTGGGCACCTTTAGCACCTTGTTCAATTCTTTTGTTTTGTGCACATTTCTTAAAACAATATCCCCATATACTACGACTATGACTAGTACTTACAAATTGACACTGTACAAGACTAAGTTTTAGACTTCCAACATAGCGTATGTCCAATTCAAAATTCTTAGGCTTTGCCTCCCTCTCGTGTCCTATAACAGGCAAATCCTACTACAAAATGGGCTAGCCAAAAGGGCTATGTAGAGCGGCTTGCCCAACCCCTTGGCAATATATGACAACAAGTTCCAAAGGTATGCAGGTAGCTTAGGCTCCTCAACCCAAACTGGACAATCCTTATTGATTATATCTCATACTAGATCCACAAGTCACTAGTCCATGATATCCACAAGGTCTAAGAACCCAAAAATAGATGCCCTCAGCTCTGACCTTCTTTGTTGCCTCTAAAAATCACCTTAAAGAACCCCCTACCACCATAATAAATATGTTCAACAGATCCATTACCGCCCAGGATGGTGTCAAACCACGCATTTGCCCCTATGGGCTTTGGTGGTTTGCCAGTTAAGACTAACTCTTTTGTTGAAGAAAACACATGTTAGCACATACCTTATCTGCATTTTGAGTGATTTTCTTGGCTAGACCAATAGGCATCTGCTCCATATTCCTCTGCCAACATAAGAGCTAGGATCTCTACTCTGCTAGAGGTGGATTAGCTTCAAGTCGAAGTTTGCTATCTTCACTAAGATTGATTAAATCAGCAACTTGCAGATCTTTCTTCTCTGCTTCTACGAGGCACGCTTTGTGATATGTAAACTATGAACCTTACTCACATTAGGGACACCTAGAGTGCTATTGATAGAACCAAGCAACCACATCCACTTGCAAGCGGTGATGCCTATACAACTAGATGAGGACTCCAATAATAATCTCATCCTCTCCCCCCACTAAAAAGGAAACACCACAATAAATATTATCAAAGGCATGCTCAAATCTAATGGCCCAATGAGAGGAGGAGGAGGAGGCGGAGCAACGGCGGCGGTGGCGGTGGCAGAAGAAGAAGAAGAAGAAGAAGAAGAAGAAGAAGAAGAAGAAGAAGAAGAAGAAGAAGAAGAAGAAGAAAATGGGAGGCAACCCCAGAGATCATACAAGTGCACCTAAGTAGACGGAGAAGAGATTGTGAGAGGGGATGATCCCTCTTTTATTTATATAATGCCTATTGGCCTTATTTATATGCATAATAATGTGAATTCAATATCATGCCTATTGGCCTTATTTATATGTAATTATAATATGAATTCAATATTAAAAAGATTCGTCACTATAGAATGGAATTATATGAATAAAATACTAATAGTGATAGTGATGCTTTGATATTTGTATACAAAATCTATACCCGTATTTGGCGCCTCCCACACTCCCCCTCCATGTCACTACATGGTGCACGCAAGGAATGTGACCCCCCCACCCCATTGAGTTGCAATATGTCAATATATAAACTATATTGATTGTGTTAGAATAATACGATGATTTTTCTAATAATCGTCAATATAAACTATATTAATGTAATAACATCATGTTAAGGTATTCATATTTACATTTGTCATAATGCAATATAAACTATATTTATATTTAGATTATGTTTATATCAATATCGTATTATATTAATACGATATGTATTAATATATGTACTATATCAATACAATATAAGATATAAATATAAATATTATTTTATTTTATCATATATATATATATATATATATATATATATATACACACACACACTCTTTCAAACATATATAAACTGTTATATATTGAAAAAATATATGCATGCACACATTATATCGATTTATATATACATTATATAATATTCACTATCTACTATATAATTAATATATTTTAATAAGGTTAAATTTATATTTATTTATATATAATTAATGTTTTTATAATACATTAATTATTATTGCCTTAATTATCTTATATTTTGTGTGTGTGTGTGTGTGTGTGTGTGTGTGTGTGACCCCCCACCAAGCTTAACTCTTGACCTAAAAAGACTGATCTCCCTAGGTTTTGTGTGACCCCTAATCAAGCTTAACTCTGCACCTAAAAATACTAATCTCCTTAAGTTCTAATGACCTCTTCCCTATGCCACCAAAACTCAAGGCATGGCCCCTTAACCCCCAAAATGCCAAACCAAACCTGAATCCTAGGTCTCTCCAAAATGGTAATTCCTCTCTCAGACCTCTCTCTCATATCCAACAACCCTAGCTTCCTTCCCCCATCAATTCTAACCCCTCAACCCCTAAAATGCTAGACACCCTAACTTCATGAACCTTCGTCATCTACCAAATACTTCATGCTCCTCTAAAATATAATGATGATATTCAATCATTCGCATGGTAGAAATATCTAAGTTGACAAACATATTGCAATCAAATATCATAGAGAATTGCTAGTAAATTTAAAAATATATATGACTTCGTTTCTAATGGGTGATAGCTAAATGTGTGTGTGTGTGTGTGTGTGTGTGTGTGTGTGTGTGTGTGTGTGTGTGTGGGTGTGTGTGTGTGTGTGTGTGTGTGTAGAAAAAGAAGTAACTCTATAGAGTTTATGGGTTGTCAAATAAGGAAGCCCTTAGTAAGCACTATATATCAATTCTATGATAAGCCATAAAATGCATATCGTTTTAAAATGCAAGTTCTTGGCTAGAGATTCCCTCCAAATTTTCCCGTGTTTGGGCAAACTATATGCAACAAAAGTCACATGTACGATTAAGAGGTGGTTTAGCATACGAAATACAACAATCATAATAAGTTCACCAATTAAAAGTCCTATTGCATACTTCTTTCTGAAACTCAATACTAAACTAACCTACTAAAATGTAAATGAGAATTAAAAACATAGTCAAGACCACAAAAACAAAAAAATACCAATCATACCTATGTAGGCTCAATGTATGTGGATAATTAGCATGCTATGATATTTTCAATGTGAATAGACATCACTATTAAATTGTGTTTCTCTTTGAGAGGCAATCATAAAGGTTCTCTAGAGATATAGTCAAGGCTTTATCCTATTGACATTGATCTTCCACTTCCTATGTATTAATGAGTGTCACATCCTCATATATTACAATTTCATGCATTCAACACTGTATTAGCCTGAACTACCAAAGCTTTCAAAGCTCAAATTATGTTCATTATATCAATCTCTCAAGTGCTTCACAAGGGTTTTAGGATCTCCCATGGTTTGTTGTTCAGGGACTCAAGTGGGTAAGAATATCAAGATGTGAAATATATTAACCAGTAGTAACACTAGTGCTTCAAAGATCGATACGAAGAAGTGTCAAACTTGAGCCCTAATGCAAAGTGCCGAAAGTATAATCACCAACTAGTCTCACTCACAAGTCATTTTAACCGCAAGCAAACTTAATCCTCTTTGTCGTTGTCTACAAGTCAATAGCTTGTGTGCATGTGTAAGTGAACATGCACCTAAGTCCCAAACAAACACGAACATAAATTTAGGCATGCAAAGCTCTTCTTTAATAAATTTAAATTGTTTTAGGTGCAAAACTGTAAATCAATTTTCCACACTAACAAAGTAGCATGCTTCCTTAAGAAATAAAATATTGCAATTTATTTTTCATTTAGCTTTAGTTTTCGTTCGTGAATTCCGCCTGGCATTGATGGCACTTGCATTCACACAAAAGAAAGTATGGCCGTGCATTGAAAGTCAAGAACTTAATATATTGACTTCAAAAAAGTTTTGTGAAAAGCCTTCTTTTGAGTAAGGAGAGAAATACTAAATAAATTCCATACGCTTCGAAGGTTAGAAAACCTTGAAATAGCCCTACGTGGGCATGTAAGTTTGGTATTTTCTTCAGCCCATAGGTTGTTCTTAGCAGTAACCTTCATAAAGCCAAATCTATGATAATGAAGCACGCATTTTCTCGTATTCTCAAACATTTAGGAAACGTTTGGCAGCTTGATTGCTTCTAAACATTATTTTGGTCTGTGGGAGTTCGCCAAGGTTGTTGGAAAGCATATTTTAACCTGGTGGCAAACCTTGTCAACCATGAACCACAATCCAATCTAGTAGAGGGCTCTGCTTGGTTGACAAAGGTAGCTGGCACATACAAGCCTTTATAACATCGAAAGAGTGACTCGTCTGATGTTACTAATAAAAGCCTTCATGTCTGTGCCTTTGTGACTACCATCTGTTTTTTCCAAGAAAATCAGATTGTATCGAAATCTCCTCAGTAATAAGCATCACTAAGGATAGAAAATCACGGGCCTGGTGTAAAATGGTGGAAGCTCGACACATTTTTGGACCAGGAAGCCTAGCTTTATTTGCAACAGCAATCCCATCTAGCCCATCAACATTGTGAAAGCCCAATTGAATTCAAATGTTTGCCATACCCAGCATGTATTGGAAATGGAGGGAGAGAAGTGTGTGTGAACACAAGACAGTATGCTGCATGAATCAATCAGATGATCCAAAACCCACCTATAGCCAGTGTTCCAAATATCTGTTGCAGTCTACCTAACAACAAAATTAGTGAGTCTAGAAATATATGAAGAAAGATTGCAATGAATTTACAGTAAATGTTCTCACAGCAAAGCTGGCAAAGGAGAACAATTATTTTCTAGTCTACCTTTGTCTATATACATCCATCAGGGATTACAGCTAGCATGTGATCTTAAGCCTATCGCCAAGTCCATCAGAGATCACAAGATGTAACCATGCTCAAAGTAGTGTATGTGTGGAAAGGACTCCTGTATGGATTACAAGCCCTTATGCCATCTGATCAAGTCTCTCATAAAACAAGATGTATCCATGCTCAGAGTTGTTGGAATACTCCTGTGTGGAGCCAAAGAAGGCTTGCACCACAGACTCGTCAATCATCTCAACATTCTCATCATCAAAAGAAAGCCAATGATTATGACTTTTGACAAGGCTAACATAATGGCCATGATTAGGTCCAGTCCCTACGTGAACCACAACAGCAAATAGAGAATATTCAGCCTCTGATCCAGGAGCATCATCAGTGGTGTTACAAAGCTTCAATTCCAATGGGAATACCACTCGATAAGAAAGCTTCTTGTATCTAGCCAATTGTTCTATGTACTTGAACCTCTTGAGGTGCAGTGCAAGAATGCGAGGAGCAACCTTAATTTTCATCCTTTTTTGGGCTTCTTGCAAGCTGCAATAACCAATAAGCAAACTAGTAAAACACAGTTACCTGGTGGAAAAAATACGTCAGCACAGAATAAAATACCCGCACTCAACCATTTTCTTACAAATAGAGAACAGCAGGCCATTAGAGATTTTGTGTTCACTATGTTTTCTAACAAATTAAACCAACCTGTTTGTTTGCCAGTATTCAAAGTGAAGCATTGTAACGGTCCATACATCTCTGCTATTCCCATACTGTTACAAATATAACTAAAACACACTAATTTGTAACACTTCATACACCTTTGTTACTTCCATACCGTAAAAATGTAACTAAAACACTACACCTGCCTGAAAGACCACATTGTGGCAGCAGATCAACCAAACTATTTACTGCTAAATACAAGAATACACAGTAAAGCATCCTATACAAGTGCAGTAGGCTGTTTGTACTCCCAAAATTTGCACATCTTCAAAAAAATCCCTTCCTCATCACCTGCCTAAAAAGACCACTTTGCGCCAGCAGATCAACCAAACATTTACTACTAGATACAACACAGGATACTCCAAAGCTTGATGTCTTTAGAAAATTCCCTCCTCATCACCTGCCTAAAAGTCCACTTAGCACCAGCCAGATCGACCAAAGAATTTACTACTAGATACGGCAATACACAGGGAAACATCCTATACAAACACATTAGGCTGCAGCGACAATTTGTACACAAACTTTACATGGCTTCAGAAACACATTCGGCTGCGGTGTCCAAAATTTTACACATCTTTAGCAAAGCCCTTCCTCATCACCTGCCTAAAAGACCACTTTGCACCAGCAGATTGACCAAACAATTTGCTACTACTAAATACAACAAACACGCAGAAGCATCCTGTACCAAAACATCAGCCTCAGTGCCATTTTGTACTCAAGTCTTCAGAAAATCTATTCATCATCACCATCTCAACTCTCTTCATTACAGCATTTACACTGATCACACAACCCATATCTAAAAGTTTTTTTCATTGAGATGTGCAACAGACTCTGCTGCATCATCTCCTCAAAACTCATACCCTCTAGAAAGTTTTACGTGGTAGTGATCAGCAAGCATCCCTATTTACAAGGCCAGCTAGTCAACAAGTATCCTCCAATGGTGCCTCAAGCACAGACATTGACCAGCAAGCCATGGGCAATGTGCTCTGCATCTCTCAGTGGCCCTATCTAAGGTAACTCCATGTGGTGGAGCTACCAATCTGCCTAGGATATGCTCTGATATGTCAGGTGCAGCTGTAGCTCTGAAAAAGTCAGTAAGGGTGCGCTGTCATGGCACCCCAAGATACCTCCCTCTGGACTATAACAGGTGATCTCTATGTCGGTGCAGCTCCAACAAGAGGAGTCCAAGGCAATGCTGATCTGGGAAGTCTATCACCCTAGATAGTGGTCCAAATCTATCTCAAACAGACAATGGAAGTTCCCTCTAATCTCATAGCACACTGGGCACTTGCATATGTAGTGCTCCTCAAATCTCCACCTCAAGCTAGCAGAGCTGGCAAATCTGGTCCTATGGGGAAAGGGAATCTGCTCCATAGCGATCAATCTCTATTCATCATTGTTGCAAGGATGTGCGGAACTAGCCAATAGTACACCGTACTCCATGGAACAAGTGCATATGCGTGTATCTCGGTCGGAACACACAACCATCTGAGGATATATGTAGAAGATACTTTCAGCGAAAGCCATCTTCATCCCCAAATCCTGAATACACGCCAACCATCCGAGCTGTATGTAGCTAAATAATAACCGTCCCAATGTGAGAAAACAAGACCAGCAATGGAGGAGAGAGAAACAACACAGCGACAATGAGTGAACTGAACTGAACTGAAAGAGTGAAAGTACAACCTAGTTTAGATCATGAGTTGATCTAACCAGCCTTCCACCAACCAACTGGAGTTAGGCTAACCTACTCTAGTTCCTAGTGTCACTAACTAAATGCTTAAAAGACTCTAGGTACACACTACATTGACACTCGTATAAGTGTCCACAGGACACGAAATACATTGGGCACTGCCCAAAATTATCAAATTCTAACACACACACCCCCTCCCAAAAGCTAACTTACTCTAGTTCATAGTGTCACTGACTAAATGTTTGAAGACACTAGGTACACGCACTATATTGACACTTGTATGAGTGTCCACAACACACGAAATACATTGGGCATTGCCCAGAATTATTAAATTCTAACACCCCCGTGTGGTACCAATGTCATGAAGTACAAGGATAATCAATCACCGAAGGTTACTAAGTTTAAGGACTTTCGAAAGCCTCAAACTTCTCATGTAGTAATGCTTTGATGAAAATGTATGCAACATTTTCATGTGTGGGTATACATATCAAGCGAATCTCTCCTACATAACATCTCTCTCTGACGTAATGGTAATACACCTCAATGTGTTTCATGCAAGCATAAAACACAAGATTATATGCTATTGCAATAGCACTAACTATCAAAGAATGGGTATTGCACCCTCCAATGGTATATGTAAATCAGCCAACAATCTGTGCAACCAAACGCTTTCCATTGTTGTTGTGAAGGCTGCCTTGTACTTAGCCTCACAAGACAAGGTAGCCACTGTAAGTTGTTTCTTGCTTAGCCATGAAGAAATGCATGAACGGCCTAGAAAGAAACAATGTCCACTAGTAGACTGCCAAGTGTTTGCATCACCAACCCTATCTAAATCACTCTAAGCCTGTAAGTGCAAGTCTCCCCCCAGGGAAATAATAATGCATGTGACTAAGCACCTTGCAAGTATCTGAAAATCCCCTTAACACCTTGCCAATGTGTGGTCTATGGGCTATGCATATATCTGCTCACTTCAGATATTGTATATTGAATGTCACGATGTGAGTTGCAAAGGTAAATATGGCAACCAACAACCTAGCTATAAATTGCAACATCATACATCTCTTCACCATCACACATAGACAGCTTTAAGCCTACCTCCATAGGAATGCACATAGGTTTGCAATCTTACATAATAAACCTATATAATAGCTTATCCACATATTGTGACTGTGACATGATGATACCGTGCTGATTTTGAATAAACTGAATCCCCAAATAGTAGTGTAGACAACCCATGTCTGACATAGCAAATGCATGTTTTAAATCAGCCTTAGATCTACAATTTTTCCCCCTATAGGTCTAGTAAGCAACATGTCAACCACATAAAGAATGATAATCAGCAAGTCCCCCCCCCTTCATTCTTAATGTATAGAGTGGGAGCAATTGGACTACTTTTGAACCCTTTATTGGCCAAATATGCATCAATGAGTACCATGCACGAGGAGCTTGTTTAAGACCATAAAGAGCTTTACGTAACTTGTATACCATATACTCTTTCCCTTTAATCTCAAGCCTTGGAGATTAGGATACATAAACATCCTCATGCAAATCCCCATTCAAGAATATTATTTTAATATCCAATGGATGTATTTTCCAACCATAATGTGCAGCCATCGCAATCACACATCTCACCGTAATCATACAAGATGCAGGAGCAAAAGTTTCCTCATTGTCTATGCCCTTCTTCTGCACATAGCCTTTTGCTACCAATCGTGCCTTATACCTGTCAATTATATCATTAGCTTTACATTTGATTTTGAAAACTCACTTAGTGTCAATAGCCTTCTTGCTAGGTGGTAGATCAACAAGATCCCATGTAGAGTTAGTGGCAATGGAATGTAACTCCCCCTGCATGCCCTACATCCAATGTGCATCTTGCTAAGCTTCGTCCAAGGAAGTAGGCTCATCATCCTCCAACAATGAGCTCATAGACACATGCTCAGCACAATCATCTACTTCCGTTATATCAGCCAAATGTACCCCCCATGCATCATGTGTTGCATGCCTGGCAACCCTTCTAGTACATTGAGGTAATGGGGCATAAATTTTACTCTCCTAGAGAGTTTGTAACAACCATCTTGGGACGGTTTTTCCTGCATTTACAACAACCCTTTCATGCTGAACTATTGCCTCCATTGCATATAGCAAACCCTCATCAATACCATGCTGTTTGGTGGCGTATGGAGCGGCAACAGCTTGCTATAACAGATCTATCCTACCATTTACAGTAGGCAGAAACTCCAAAGAAAGTGGTAAAAAAACCTTCAAAAACATCACCAATATCATGTGTGACTAGCATTTGAAACTGGTCATGAGAAAATGCTGCATTTTCAGCAAATGTGACATCCCTATTGACAAACGTCTTCATGCGTGGGTCATACATGCAATAGCCTTTGCTTTCCGAACTGTAGCCAATAAAGATGCATTTTATAGCCTTGTCATCAAACTTCCCACAAGTTATTTTGAAACATGTATATAGGCTATGCAACCAAACACCTGAAAGTAGTCAACTTTGGGTTTCTTGCCATGCCAAGCCTTGAAAAGTGTGATCGTCTTCGAAGTCCTTTTAGGTGTCCAATTCAATACATGATTGGCCCACTGAAGCCCTTCTAACCAAAATTTATGTGGCAGCCCCTTGCTTTTTAACAAACAAGAAGTCATTTCCATGAGAGTGTGATTCTTCCTTTCAGCATTTTGCGTTTAGGGTTTGCAGCCCCAAAAAGCGGCACCACCCTAGACTGTCTGTGCCTATTTATAGGCCACTCTCTCACTCATTCTTTATGGCTGATTCATTCAGTCCGTCACCTCTTCTCTCCAGCCTCTCCACTACCCTCACACCCCTTCAGGAGGACATTGCGATTCACGGTTCGTAGCTGTCTTCATCATCTTCCTTGTGCTACGGCACCCTTGTTCCCTTGTATCACATTCACTCCATGATTCAAGTCTTCATCATTCCATTCGTCAGAGTTTCTTCTCTCTTCCCTTCTCTTCTCCCTGTTTGCCAAGTCCACTTTGTGTTCCTCCCCGCACACCATACTGTCTCACTAGTATGTCATCTTTTGACATGGTATCAAAGCTGGATCTACTCAAACAGCAGCAAAGATCCTCCACTCCAGTGACGGCAAAGACCGGTGGTGGGTTCGGCATCCACTTCTCTTCTTCTTCTGCTGCATCAAAATCTCATTTTTGTAGGTTTCAAGTGTTTTCAGCTTGCTGCCCGCACCCCTTTCACAGAGGACATCGCAGTCTCAGCTGTCCCTTGCTGTCATCTACAGTCTGGTGCCAGCCTTCCACCTGCAGTTGGCAGCTATTTACAGCAGAGCGACTATTGCTGATCAGTGGATCACTATCCATTCATAAAACAATCTCGTTTTTGCAGATTTCAGGTATTTCAGCTTGCTGTCCACACCCCAGACGCGGAGGACATCGCGGTCCAAGCTGGCCATTGCTGTCTGCAACAGTCTGGCACCTATTTCCAGCCTATCACACATTGTTCGAAGCTGATTTCAACATGCTGACTGCTACTGCTGGTTTTTCCTGCGTTTTTAGTCTTTCTCTCTCCTCACCCGCGTTTTTCTATCGATTGCAACCTCTTACTGCTGGTCGCATCCTCCTCCCACTGATAGCTCACTTCCAACCCTTCCACTGCCCTCCTAGCCCTTGAGGCAAACATTGCAGTTCATGGTTCATGGCTGACCTCTTCCTTCTTCAACAAGGCACACTGGTATCCATGGCTTCTTTACCACAGATGACCAGACTATTAGGTGCTCCTACGGTGGCATCACCGGACACACCACCGATGCTTGCCAACTTTGACCTTTGCTGCCCCACCCTCCCGGGAGTATATCCGTCTTATACGAGGCAGCCCTTGTACCACCTCTTCTTTTTGGGCCACAGAGATCGTTCTACATTGGCTATTGGAGTACTATGCTCAAGGCAATAAGACGCATCCGATGCGCACTAAGTCCTTTCGAGCACATGGAGGATCGATTGGCACTACGACCCCCTGGCACGCCAACGACCAGCGCCAACACGCGCCAGTTTGGCAGGCACCACGTCGTCTAATGGGTCACGGACCTGAACAACGGATCAACGGACCCTTTCAGCCTTTTTTTTAAATCAAAAACCTTTAGGTTATTTTATCTCCTCTCTTCCGAGTGTTCGCGCGCGCAAGCAGAGTGCGCATATTTGTGCAGATTTAGACCCGAAAAATTGGGGCCTTTCCAGATTGAGTGTTGTTCATGCAAAATTGAGGCATCTACATCACAAATTGCAGACATTGTGAGCGTTTGAATTGGGGATTTTGCCAAATTTACTGAAATTTTACTCATTTGAGTGAAATTTCTCAAAATTAGACCCATAAAATTTGGGGCTTTTGATGTATTGGTGAAATTTTGTTCAACTGAGTCAGATTAGCTAACATTGGTGCACAATTGGACCCGAGAAATCTGGGGCTTTTGCAAAATTTTGTGAAATTTTGCTAATTTTTCCCATTTTATGCTCTCGGGAACATGACTTAATGCAATCAGGGCAAATTTGATAGTGAAACTTTGGGGCTTTTACTGAAATCTATGGATTTTGGCAAAGTTAATGCATGAAATGCACTTTATGAATATTGTTGAAGCAATCTTGTGGTTATAAGCAGAGTAATTTGAGTTTTTTTATCTCCTTGTGCGATTTTGGAGAAATTGCAGAGATTTCTTGGTGTTTTGGGTATCAAAAGATGATACGAACACATATGTATGCAATACACATGTTGGGTAGCTCCCATTGAGTTGATGTATTGCAGATTATTCATGTTGCAGCAGTCTTAGTGGTCATTTGCAGATTTGGGATTGTCGCTGATGTATTTTTGGTGATATTACTGAAGTGGGAGTTACCTCGTAGTGATGTATGCATTCAATGTATACTGAAATTGCAGTCATACTGCTGAAAGTCATTCGTTCTACTGCTGTTCATGTACTTGGACTGAATCTTGCTATTATTTGCTGAAAATTTGGGCTGAAATCAGCTAAAAATTCAGCTAATTTTTGCTGTCATAAATTACAGCATTGAATTTCTGGTTTATTGCTGAAAAATGGCTGCAAATGCTTCTAGCAGCAGTGACACTAAATCCCTCTTTGAAATCAAGAGGTTTGATGGCACTGGCTTTGACTTGTGAAAGGATAGGATGCAATGCATTTTGTTTCTCAAGGACTGTGAAGATGCTCTCTTGGAGACTAAGCCTGTAGCTATGACAAATGTGAATCGGGCTAGACTTAATAAGAAGGCCATTGCATACATTAAGATGGCAGTGTCTGATGATGTACTTACAGACATCAAGCGTCTTGATACAGGTTATGCTATATGGAAAAAGCTTAAGGACACTTATGAAAATACAAATCCTCTGAATCAAGTGCATCTTATGTGTAAACTTGTGAACATGGAGTTGGATGAGTCTAAGCCAACATCTGAGCATTTGAGTGCTTTCACAGGGGTTTTGAGTTAGTTGCAGGACTTTGGTTTGACAGCTTTCGATGATAAATTGAAAGCTATTTTCTTATTGATGACTTTGCCTGATAGCTGAGAATCTTTGGTTGTCTCACTTAGCAACAACCCTGCTTTGACTTTTGATGGTGTTAGAGGTTCAATCCATAATGAAGAAATCAAAATAAAGTCTAGTGGTGAAAGCAGTGTCTCAGCTTACCATGTAAGAGGCAAGTCTAAAAAGAGGGGTAATGCAGCAAGTAAAGGGAAAAGCAAAAGCAAAAGCAAGGGCAAACAGCAGGATCTCACATGCTATCAGTGTGGGCATAAAGGGCATAAAAAGCTCAATTGCCAACTCTTCAAGAAAGAGCAAGAAAGAAAGAAACATCAGGGTAAGAAAAAGAAGAATGATAAGAAAGATTATGACAGCTTCTCCTCAAAAGAAGATGCAAAGGCAAATGTTGCATCTAGTGTGGTGATTGAAGAGCTTTCTGACACTGAAGAGATACTTGTTGTAGCCTCATGTAATGATGCAGATATTATGGTAGCAACAGGTGATATGCACATCACCAAAAAGAAGGTAATTGATGCCTTACTTTCGGCTCATGATGGGCTGTCACAATCATGGATAGTGGACAGCGGTGCCTCTTTTCATGTTACTCCCTCTTTGGAATCATTTTCTGAATACACTGCAGGTTGCCTAGGCAAGGTTTACTTGGGTAATAACTATGCTTGTGAGATAGAGGGTGTTGGCACCATTCACTTGGCTCTTAAAAATGGCCAAGAGCTGATTTTGCAAAATGTCAAATTTGTACCTAGCATAAAGAAAAGTCTACTATCAATTGGGCAGCTTGATGCTAAAGGGTATTTTACTACCTCTGGTGGTGGATCTTGAAAGGCCCATAAGGGCTCTATGTTGATTGTTAAAGGCAGCAAAAAGGGGACTTTATATTACTTGCATTGTAAAGCATTACCTAGAGAGTTCTTGGTTGTGTGGCTGAAGCCCATTCACAAATGGAGCTTTGGCACAAAAGACTTGGTCATATGAGCCAGAAAGGCCTTCAGGTTCTCTCCTCTTTAGGGAGATTTGATGTAAAAGGCTCTAGTCTCGAATTTTCTAATGATTGCTTATATGGAAAACAAATTAAGTCTCCTTATTACTCTGGTGTCGTCAAGAAGTCTAATGCTCTTGACTTAGTACACTCTAATGCGTGCACTATGCTTGTTAATTCGTATAGGAGTCGTAAGAGACTTGCATCCCTCCATCTCGCACGTAGTCAAGAGTTCCTATACATACCGCTATTGGGAAATAAAGATCCACCTCAGCGTCTGATAGAATGAGATGAAGAAGTCCCATATCTGTCATCTCAAACTTCTCATGAAGTATTGTCTTTGTCTATGCAACTATCTGAGTATGGTCACCTATCACAATCAAGTTGTCCACATAAAGGACAAACAACACATGACCTCCACCTGAGGTGTGAACATAAAGCTGGGAGTCGGCCTTGGAACATCAATACCCTAATTTCTCTTGGAGAAAAGAGTCAATCTTCTCATTCCAAGCACGGAGAGCCTACTTGCCATAGAGAGCCTTGCTCAACCTATACACCTTACTATCAAAAGAACCGAAGCCTGTGGAGGCTCCTCAACATAGCTCTCCTCCTTCAACTCCCCAATCCAATTTGACTCATGTGCCCCAACCGCTATGCCACAAAGACACACCTAGCTACTCAATTATGACAACAACATGATCACGCACACTAGATACATGTAATGGATAAAGAGTATCACTTTTAAAGCCTTTAGTAACAATTCTAGAGCCCTTATATATCTTCCATTTGCTATCCCCAAAAATGGTATGATAGCCTTTATTATCTAGCTGCCTTATGATTATCAAGCTCTTCTTCAGTTGGGGTACATGCCTCACATTATGCAAAGTGAACACCGAACCATGCTGAAATGCCAACTACACATTGCCAATCCCTGCAATGTCACATACATAATTTTCCCCCAAGTAGACAACACCATGTCTACCATCACTGTAGTCAGAAAGCCACTCATGGTGTGGTGTTACATGGAATGAGACACCTGAATCAAGAATCCAAGTATGCATGTCATCGTCAAAATTTGCAATCAATGATTGTGCACTAAAAGAAGAAGCAAAGAGTACTCATTGCCACTGTCACTCTCGTGACTGACTACATTGGCTTCCTCTATCTTCACACTGCTCTTCTTTGAATATTGGTTGTCCTTTTTCTCATCTTTGTTATATCATCAGTGTTTTTACCTTTGCCCTTTTCTTTCTTTCACTTAAAGCAATCCCGCTTGAAGTGCCCTTTCTTGCCACAATGATGGCACTCCACATTTTTACCACGAGAAGTGATGGATGCTTTGTTATCAAAGTTGCGCTTCTACTGGATTCTGTCTCTAGTATGCAATGCATTGGAGAACTTGTTTGCTGAAATATTTTGCCTTTTGAGCTCCTCCATGAGTAAAGAGCTATCCACATCTGAATATAACAACATAGCATTAGAATTACTCATTGTTGTTCTAAAAGTGCCCCAGCTTTCAAGCAAAGTGCATAGCAAAAAGGTTGCCTTGAACTCCTCATCAATGTGAAATTCCAAAGCAATCAGCTGGCTGAAAATAGAGTTGAACTCATTCAAATGTGCAGACATGGTTGTACCTTCTGATAGAGATCATAGCCTGTCCGGACTGCACAGTCGGACTGTACAGTCGGACTGCCACGTGGCAGTCCGACTGACTGCAGTCCAGTCGACTGCATTCAATGCAGCCGACCTGCCTGATTTTTCACCCAGATTCTTGCTATTTATAGCCGAGTTCTTCAGCAATCTCCCGCACTTCTCTTCTCGCAGATTACAGACTGGTGGCACGCTGAGGCTCACAAGCAGGAGATGACAAGGCATGACAAACATGACTGCTAACACCCCCTCTCAGATCCTGGATGTGGCTAAAGGCCAAGGGAGAAACGGATCCTGGGGCAGCAAGAGGAATGCCAATGTCGATGAAGTCCGTCGATGTAGACTGCCGCTGAAGGAGCTCCTCACGATCCTGGGAATCCCCCTCTAAAACACTAGGGGCCAGGGAATCCACAGCCGCATCACCGAGATCGTCCCCCTCTGAAAGGGATGGAGGGTACGAGGGAACCACCGGAGGAGAAGGTGGGGAATGGGAAGGAACCTGTGGAATAGAAGGTGCACAAGCGGGAACGGGTGTAGCAATAGACTGCCTCGGAGGACCCTGCATCAAAGAAGGGGAATGGAGCCTGTAAAGCCCGCTCTCCTGCCAACCTGTAGATAAGACAGCTCCTGTAAGAGAATCCTCAATAACAACGGCATGCTCGGTGAAGATCACTCGTGTGCCAAGCCTCGTAAGGCCATAAACTGAGAGGAGGGGAAGGCCCAAGTCCGGAACATGTAGGGCCTGTGAAAGGAAGCTCGTAGGTCGGTCTGTAAACAAAGGCAATGTGCCAACACCACTAATAGGCACCGATAAAATGTCACCAACAGTGACTGAACCCTCTGATGGACGGAGATCCTGTAACAAATCACCTCGGGGAGTCATATGAGTCGAAGCACCACTGTCCACTAACCAAGGCTGCGCATAAGACACTGCAGCCACGAAAGAAGGATCCTCCTCCAAAGCATGGATATGAAGGAACACTGACTCATGGGTAACAGCTGGTGTAGAGGTAGAAGAAGGCTCCGATGTAGATCCACCCTTCGCTCCCGGACGAAGGTGAGGGTACTTCTTCCAGCATTTCTCCTCGAGATGTGTCCCTTTCCCACAGTGTGGGCACTTCGGTCTCTCTGAATCTGAGTCAGAGCCTGAAGAACTGTCCTTCTTCTTAGCCTTTGACTTCTTCTTCTTCTTCTGTCCTCCCGAACCTGCAACAAAGGCTCTAATGGAGTCGGATCCACTAGCACTGACCTCTCTGAGTCGCTCGTCATGCTCCAAGACAAGCGGGGATAGCTCCTCCCATAGAAGCTTCTCACGGATCCTCGATGTAAGAAGGCTGGTGTAGAAGACATCAAACCGAGGCGATGGCAGCTGAGTCAAAAGAATCATAGCCATGTCTTCAGAAGATATCGTCCGACCGAGGGATGCAAGCTCATCCCTCATATCCTGTAATCTGTTGATGTGGTCCTTCATGGAAGGACTATCATCAATAGCGAGCATCCGCAACTTCTTTTCGAGAGATATCCGGTGGGCAAACGTCTTCTGTTGATAGAGAGATGCTAGCTTCTACCACACGTCCGCTGCAGTCTTCAACCTGTGAACATGAACAAGGACAGAATCCTGCAAACTCAAAAAGAGGAAAGATCTGGCTCTAGAATTGAGCCGATCCCATAAGGCTACACGATCCATAGATGTCCCATCTGCGGGATCCACCTGAGGCAGGGAAATAGGAACAGAAACAAGCTCCCAAAGATCGAAGGAGTCCAAGATACACTCCACCTTGCAGGACCATAGAGAAAAGTTGGAGCCATCCAACCGGTCCTCTTTGGGCAGCTGAGGAAGTACGGGTACTTGTACAGGGGGTACCAAAGGCTGCATCTTCGGCCCACTGGAAGGGGCTCGCCGAGATACATGAATAGAAGGGGGACGGGAACGAGGAATAGACTCCATATGACGATCCTCGCGATAGAAATCACGCCTCCGTTCAGATGAATGTCGAGACAAAAGCTCATCATCTGAGTCATCAAAACCTGTAAACTGATGATAAGACATCTTCCAATCTGCAAAATACCAAACACCAAAGAAAACTGTGCCGATGCCGAAGAATGACCACCAGAAGGGTCACCAACCACCAGAAGAACCACCAAACTCCAGGAAATCAGATCGCCTATCACTAGGAGGTGAAAACGCAGCTATGTAGGGCACAAAATCCGGAGGGAAAGTTGCCAGGCACCAAAACGCAGCCAAGAAGAGAAGCGCCAGCTGAAGATGAGCCGCCAGGAGGGAAAACGACCACCTTGGATGCAAAACGCACCTTGTAGTGGAGTCGCCCAGCTGAAGAGAAGGCCGCCCAGCTGAAAACGCAAGGAGACAAGGCTGGTTGATGACGTGGCAGCCTCTGGAAGGGACTGATGCAGCAAACGCAAATATTCAGACCACCTATGCAGCAAACGCAAATATTCAGACCACCTGGAGGGGCCGCCTGGCTGTTGGAGAGAAGGGGGGCAGCAACAGATGATAGGTGTGGTCTCTCTCCAGTCGATGAAGACCTCCGTGCTCTCAGTTTGGCGATGATACCATGTGAGAGTGCGCAACGGAAGAGGAAATACGAACACGGAGGGAGAGAGAGAGAGAGAGAAAGCAGAAAATAAGGAAGAGAAATCTGCACTGACTGAAATGAATGCTGAATACACTGAAATGGACTGATCAGTCCCTGCACGCAGCCCACAGCGTCAGTGAGGGCACCAGATCAGGCTGATGACGATGGCAGCACCACCACGGGGGAGAAGGAGTGTCGGAATCTGCAAGAAGACAACTGACCAAGTGGGGAGGGGGGCTGCCAATAAATAGGCAATGGACAAACCCTAACCCTAACCCTAAAATGGGCGCAAACCCTAAAAGTGCCCTAAAATGGGCGCCCCACAACAGTGACCAAAAAGTGGCCGGGCAGCCAGTGGCTGCCCACTAAAAGAGGCCAAAAAGAAATACACAACCTAAGATAGCCAGTCGAGAGTGACTAGCCTCCCCCATCATAACACATGACAGACATGTCAGAGCTCCTAATGTCCTCGTCTGACTCAGACTGAGGCTCACAAGCAGGAGATGACAAGGCATGACAAACATGACTGCTAACAGGACTCACCAAGGTTTGACGGCTGGCAATCGGATCACGTTGGGTCTGGCCAGCAATGAACTAGGCAAGGCTGGGAGGTGAAAGGATCGCTCGTGCTCATTGGAATCGAATGACTTTTTCTCTGTTCTGGATCGTTTTCTTCAGAGCCTGCTGTCAAGGTCATCGCCAGACATTGGTATCAGAGCCACACGGTTCGACGGACATGACACGTCATCCGCCAATCGATTAAGGTCGCCCGTCATCCGCTAGTCGATTAAGGTCGCCCGTCATCCGTCAGTCGTCGAAGATTTTTATACGAAGTAGTAACTTGTGGTTGTGCCACATCACGTAAGTGTGACACGTAGCAGACAGAAGAAAGGCGTAAGGCGGACTGAGGCGACGGTTGACTGTGATGGCCGTGGGGAAAGGCGTCAGAAATGTGAGACGAGATGCGTGAGGCGACTGCTGTGCGTGAGGCGACTGTTGTGGGACGGACGGAAAAACATCAGATGATACACGACTGAAGTCAGGAGTCAGTTCGTTATCGGTGGACTGAAGTCAATCAGATCCGTTTTTTTTTACATAGAAGATATACCGGTTGTTCCCATGATTTTTTCGTTTCTACCACAGGACTTCATTTTCAGCATGACTGCTTCACTACTTTAGTTCGGGAAGGCAAAATTTGTTCCTTACTCTTCGGGTTTATTTACAAAACCAACAACAGTTGCCTGCCATTAAAACCAGGAAAGTACTTTACTTTGTATGCAAATTTCTTATCTTTGCTTTCCAATTCCAGTGTATTAATGGCAGAAAAAGGGAAAGAGGGAGTAATGGAAGGTTCTAGTTCTGGGGACCACCCTATGGTAGATCCCTATGAATCAGAGATGCAAGAAGAACAGTGGGAAGAATTTTTTTGCTACACGAGAACAATTTGATGATCTTACTGCTCGTGTACAAGCTCAGGGGGTTCAAATGGAATTTTTAACTTAAACACTCACTGAAATAAAATCTCAATTAACTTTATTGTTAGAAAGAGATAAAAATAAGATAGAAACCTCGGATGTCCCATCTTCATCAAAAGATTTAGATGTGACTATGCGAGATCCTAAGGAACCCCACCACAAGTTGAGGGATAATCCAGTTTTAAAAGATATGAAACCCCCTCAGTTTCACGGGGAGGAAAAAGATAGAAATAAAGATACAATCTTTAATTTTCTCCAAAAATGGGAAGATTTACATAAACTTAAAAATACTCCACCACATCTCCAAGCATTGGAGGCTAGTTTAACTTTGGGGCCCAAAGCATATAAATGGTGGCAAACTTTAAAGGAGGCAAATAAAATACCTGAAACTTCGGCTCAATTTGAATCCGTCTTTTTGAAAGAATTCCTTCCTGAAAATGAAATGGAAAGAAATTGGGAAGATTGGGATTATGTCTGACAAAAGGGAAGGCCCCTGCTGACATATCTGGAGGAATATCGTGAGATAATCCTCAAATTGGAAGGAATAGATGAATTTCAAAAGACAAGAGGATTCATTAGGGGACTAGATAAAGCCTGTAAAAAGGAAGTAAAAAGGAGTTCACCTAAGACGCTGGAAGAGGCAATTAAATTTGCATTAATTAATGAAGATAGTATGCGTCCAGGTACACTCACTAGTCTCACTGATACGGAGCCCAAGTCTAAGGAATTGGAAACCTCAAAATTTGTGGGCAAATTTAAAAGGAATATGCCATTTTTAAGGGTAAAAAGCAACCTTTTGAAAAGAAACAATATGTGAGGCCAAAGTTAAGTCCTGATGACTTTGATAAGGCTAAAAAAGAAAAGTTGTGTTTCAATTGCCTATCCCCTAACCATGCTGCTTGGAATTGCCCTCAAAAGAAAAAGGGGGAAGACAAAGGAAAGGATAAGGACAAGGGCAAGGGAAAAGAAAAACAAATCCATGTAGTGCAGACCTTAGAATTAAAGGGGCATGAAAGGTATAAATCTTTAGAGGTCTTGCACATGGATGTACAATACAAGTGTTGTATGTCAACTTCTATGTGGCAGCCTACCTTTGGGCCACATGATTTAGTTAGAGTACATGGATTGATAGCTGGAAAGAGGGTTAGAGTCATGATTGATGACTCTGCTACACATAATTTTATAAATTATGCACTTGTCAAAAAATTGAAACTTCCCCAACAAAAGAGTGGGCATCAATATGTTGTTCGTATGATGCAAGGTCAAGATAATAAAATATGGGATACAATGGTATCCAATTTGGAAATTGAGATTCAAGGATATAAAGGTAAACTTGATTTCCAAATTATGAACATGGAAAGAGCGGATATTGCTCTAGGGAAGGAGTGGCTATGGGGATTGGAACCATCCTTAAAACGTAGTTATCATCATAATACACTGGAATTTGAAAGGGATGGTAAGACTTTTGTCATTCAAGGTGAACATGAAGTATCTGATAATCCTTTGCTGTGTTCTACTGAAGTTCAGAAGCTGATAAAGAAGGAAGTTTGTGAGGTATACATGTTATGGTCTCTTCCTGTACAAAACACTTTTACTTTCTGTAATATAAAGCAACAATTTTCTTATGTTTGTGAGTTGAATGTAAATAATGAATTAAGTAGTTTGTTAGATGATTTTAAAGCTGTGTTTCCTTTTGATTCACCAAGTGGCCTTCCACCAGATAGGGGTGATATAAATCACCCAATTGACACAAATAAGGATACACACCCTATTTCTAAACCACCGTATAGGTTAAGTGAAATACAGCATCAAGAAGTTGAAAGACAAATTAAGGATTACCTTGATAAAGGGTTTATACAACCCAGTAATTCACCTTGGGCTTCACCAATTTTATTAGTAAAGAAAAAAGATGGTTCTATGCGACTTTGTGTTGACTATAGAGCACTTAATAAATAACGGTGAAGAATAAATTTCCTATGCCTAGAATGGAAGATCTTTTTGATCAATTACAAGGGGCAAAATTCTTCACAAAGATAGATTTAAGATCAGGTTATCACCAAGTAAGAAATAAGGCACAAGATGTTCCCAAGACAGCATTTCGTACTAGATACAGGCATTATGATTTTTTGGTGATGCCTTTTGGCCTCATTAATGCACCAGCTACCTTTATGAAGCTGATGAATAGTGTCTTACAGCCCTATCTAGGACATTTTGTAGTAGTCTTCTTGGATGATATCTTGATCTTTAGTAAATCAAGAGAACAACATTTGGAACACTTACAATTAGTATTCCAACTGTTAAGAACACATTCCCTTTATGCCAAGAAAACTAAATGTGAATTTTTTGCACAAGAGGTCAAATATTTGGGGCATATTATCTCGAAAGAGGGAATCAACATGGATCCAGAAAAAGTAAGGGCAATTATTGAATGGCCATCTCCAAGGAACTTGGAAGAGCTGCAGATCTTCCTAGGTTTATCTGGATTTTATCGTAGATTCATTCGAGATTATGCCAAAATGGTTGTTTCAATGACAGACCAACTTAAAGGGAAAGAAAAGAGCTTTAATTGGGGAACAGACCAAAATGAAAGTTTTCAAAAACTGAAGGTAGCTATTGCTACAGCTCCAATATTATTAATTGTGGATCCCAATAAACCATTTGTCGTTGAAGCTGATGCCAGCGATAAAGCGATAGGCGCGGTCTTATTACAAGAAGGTCGACCAGTTGCTTTTGAAAGCAAGAAATTAGACCGTGCAAAACAGAATTATTCTGTTTATGAGAGGGAGCTGTATGCAATAGTACATGCAATGAAGAAATGGAGGCACTATCTGTACGGTGCCAAACTTTTGATTTTATCGGATCATGAAAGCATTAAGTGGCTTAATGATCAACCAGATTTACACGGGCGTAAAGCCAGATGGACCGAACTCCTCCAAGAGTTCGACTATGAGATAAGATATAGAAAAGGAAAGTATAATATAGTAGTTGATGCACTCAGCAGAATGCCCATCATTAATGAATTGAGTTTTACTCAGTTCACTTCCAACTTGCTTGAATCTTTAAAAGGAAAATGCCAGGTTGATCCAGCATATTCCAACATATGGGAAGCAATAAAAAATGGGGATCCAAATCAAAGTGCTTCTACTGAGAAAGGAATATCTGAGGATGTTCAACAAGGAAATGGAGCATTAGGGGTTGCTCAAACCGGATTCAAGTGGAAGAATTTTACCATTGATAATGGTTGTTATTTACTCTACAAGGGTAGGGTATGTGTCCCGAAAGATATAGAAATAAGGCGCCAGATACTCTTTGAGTGTCATGATACCCCTAGCGCGAGACATCCAGGAGTTAATAAGACTTATAGTCTTATTAAAAGGCAGTTCTATTGGCCTGGAATGAATAAGGACGTCCTTGACTATGTGGTCAAATGTAATAAATGCCAGGTTAATAAAGCTGAAAGATTGAAAATGGGAGGACTTCTCCATCCACTAGAGATTCCTTCGGGAAAATGGGAGAGTATCTCCATGGACTTTATTGTTGCTTTACCCAGAACACAGAGGGGGCACGACTCTGTGTGGGTGATTGTGGATAGGTTAACCAAAATGGCTAAGTTCATTCCAACTTCAACTGATGTTAAAACACCAGAATTGGCTAGATGTTCGTAGAGAACATATACCGATTGTATAGCCTTCCGGCAAATATAGTTTCTGATCGGGATAGAAAATTTGATAGTCAATTTTGGCGTACGGTATTTAGGAAATTGGATACTAAACTTAGCATGAGTACGGCAGATCACCCGCAAACTGATTGGCAAACTGAAAGGGTTAACCAAATCCTTGAAGATATGCTTAAGGCATATGTAAGTAAAAGGCAAACTAATTGGGAAGAGTATTTACCGATAGCAGAGTTTGCATATAATAGTGCCAAGCACTCTTCCACTGGATATAGTCCATTTATGTTAATGTATGGGTTTCAGCCCAAAGCTCGTTTTGCAGTAGGACTGCATAAGGAAAAGGTTCAGGCAGCTAAGGATTTTTTGAAGGATATCAATAGTATGTTAAAATTTGCTCAAGAAAATATTAAAAAAGCTCAAAATCGAGCTAGAGCATATGCAGATCCTCACCGAAGGGACATCTCCTTTAAAGAATGAGAATTGGTCTATCTTAAAGTGCCTGAACAAACTAAAACTATGAAAAAGGGACAATGTCCAAAGCTTTCACCGAGGTATTGTGGTCCTTTCATAATACTTAAAAAGGTGGGAGAATTGGCTTACAAGCTCCAACTACCTGCTGGTAGTAAAATACATTCAGTTTTTCATGTAAGTAAATTAAGGAAGAAGCTGGGTGATTTGGATAATCTAATCTTAAATGATGACATTGAGGAGCTATTAAATGACCAATCTAATCCACATGAACCAGAAAGAATATTAAATGTTCGTAATAGACGAACGAGGAATATTATTTATCGAGAATGTTTGGTTAAGTGGAAAGATTGTTCAAAAAAAAGCTCAACATGGGAGCGAGTAAGTACTTTAAAGAAAAGGTTTCCCAATTTACAGTTAGACCCTCCAAGTATCGTTTTCGAGGACGAAACCGATTCTTAAGGGGAAGGAAATGTGACATTAAGGTAAATTAAGGCAAACATGCACGAGGATGACCGTCCGGGGTCTTGGGCGCCCGAACGGGGTTTAGGGGAGCCTAGAACCAAAGAGAGTCCAAAAATAGTAGGACTCACCAAGGTTTGACGGCTGGCAATCGGATCACGTTGGGTCTGGCCAGCAATGAACTAGGTAAGGTTGGGAGGTGAAAGGATCGCTCGTGCTCATTGGAATCGAATGACTTTTTCTCTGTTCTGGATCGTTTTCTTCAGAGCCTTTTGTCAAGAGCCTCCTGTCAAGGTCGTCGCCTGACATGGCCCTATGAGGAACGAGTCCTTGCGTGGGAGCTCGTACTTCATGCTGATCGTAGATGACTACAGCAGGATGACATGGGCCTACTTCTTGGCATTGAAGTCAGAAGCTTTCTCCCACTTCAAGGATTGGCTTCTCTTTGAGGAGAACCGATCAGGCCGGAGATTGAAGACCTTGTGATCCGACAAGGGTGGTGAATTTGTTTCTAATGAGTTTGCTCGTTTTTGTGCAGATAAAGGTATTCACCAGGAGTTTGCTAATACCAACACTCCTCAAGAAAATGGCATTCTTGAACGGAAAAACCGCAGTGTGATCGAGATGGCGCACACCACGATGGAGCACCGACAGACCCCTCAGGTTCTATGGGCCGAGGTTGTGGCTACTGCAGTCCACATCCTTAATCGATCCCCCACTTCGGCCGTTGATGGGATGACACCTTGTGAGGCTTACTTTGGGACTAAGCCCGATGTTTCTTACTTTAGGGTCTTTGGGTGTAATGCCTATGTTCACATTCCCAAGGCTCACCGTGATAAATTTGAAGCAGCTTCCCGAATACAGGTATTTGTTGGCTATAGCTCCCAGTCCCAAGGCTATCGATTGTATGATCCCGTTAAGCGGAGTGTGTACACTAGTCGAGATGTGCGGTTTGTGGAGGTTCCGGCCATATCAACGGGTGAGGAGCATCCCGTTCTTGGAGATCCAAGGGAGAGTTGGGCTCCCGCTACAGTTCCTTTGGAGCCCGTGTCTTTTGATTATGATTCTGTTTCTGACACAGAGTCTACTGTTCCACCGGTCACCCCTGAGGAGTTTCCATCGGTGGATATTCCAAAGTCTTCAGCTGATGGAGAGAGATGAGGGGAGGTTCGGCCTCCTCCTCGATGGGCCCGTGACACACTCCGTGATTCAAGGATCGAGGGGGTTCCTTAGGAGTGGGGACCGCAGGATGGTCCGCGGCGGTCACGGAGGCACCAAGCACATTCTACGGAGCTTGTTTGCTCTAACTATTGTTTGATGACCCGTGTTATGCAGGATCGAGAGCCCACCTCCGTTAAGGAGGCTTTACAGTCCGCACCATGGAAGAAAGCTATGGAAGCCGAGTTGGAGGCTATTGAGAGAAATGGCACTTGGTCACTCGTGCCACGCTCCCCGAATAAGAAGGTGATTGGCGTCAAATGGGTCTTCAAGACCAAATACCTTAGCGATGGTTCTTTGGACAAGCACAAGGCTCGCCTTGTTGCTAAAGGTTTTGCACAGCGCCCAGGGATTGATTGTCATGATACTTTTGCCCCTACTGCTCGTATGGCAACTATTCGAGTTGTTCTTGCCTTGGCTGGCCATAGGAGATGGCCTGTTTACCAGTTGGATGTGAAGTCGGCCTTCCTCAATGGTGATTTGAAGGAGGAGATCTATGTTGAGCAGCCTCCTGGCTTTGGATCTTCAGATGGGAAAGTCTACAGGTTGAAGGCCTTGTATGGCCTCAAGCAGGCTCCGCGTGCATAGAACGAGAAGATTGATTCGTTCCTTCAGTCACAGTTGGGATATTGGCGTTCTAAGGCCGATCCGCAGCTTTATGTTCACACTTCCGAGGATGGTTGTGTACTTTTTGTGTTGTATATTGATGATTTGATTGTCACAGGTGATCATGCACAGCAGGTCCAAGAGACGAAGTCAGCTTTACATCGGACGTTCGAGATGACGGACTTGGGTTTACTCCATTTCTTTTTGGGCCATGAGATTTATCAGTCTCAGAGGGGGATCTTCATCTCTCAGCAGAGATATGTACAGGAGCTCTTGGTTTCTTTTACGATGGAGGATTGTCGGACCCTTTCTACTCCTATGGATCCGAACTGGAAGGCCACTTCCCATTCAGCTTCTCCCATGGCGGATGCTTCCCGCTATCGTCAGTTGATTGGATCATTGATTTGGCTCCTCAACACTCGTGTTGATCTTTGTTTTGCTATTGGGCTCTTGGCAGGGTTTATGAGTGACCCTCAGACGGTGCATTGGTAGGCTGCTCAGAGGATACTTCGGTATTTGAGGGGGACGTCTGATTTAGGGATTCATTATCCCGCAGGGACAGATGGTTCATATCTTGTTCTTGCAGGTTGGAGCGACTCGGATTGGGCCGGTGATGTGGACCACATGTGGTCTACTACAGGTTATTGTTTTACCTTGGGTGCAGGTGTTATCTCATGGAGTAGCAAGAAGCAGCCCACGGTAGCCCTTTCGTCTACCGAGGCAGAGTATCGGGCCGCGTCTTCCACCACATGTGAGGCTGTGTGGCTTCGGAGATTGTTGGAGGAGCTTGGCTGCCCCCAAACTCGTCCTACTTTGCTGCAATGTGACAATGAGAGTTGCATTGCCTTGGCACGGAATCCTGTTTTTCATGCTCGAACGAAGCACATCAAGATCCAGTACCACTTCATCAGAGAGAAGCTTCTGGATGAGACCATCACTGCGGAGTACTGCAAGACGGAGGACAATCTTGCAGATTTGTTTACGAAGGCACTTTCCCAAGCTCTACTTCGGAGACATTCCAGATCCCTCAGGCTTCTGCCCCGCCTAGGCTCTGAGAGGGGGTGTTAGAGATCATAGCCTGTCCGGACTGCACAGTCCAATCAGACTGTACAGTCGGACTGCCACGTGGTAGTCCAACTGACTGCAGTCTAGTCGGTGCATTCAATGCAGCCGACCTGCCTGATTTTTCGCCCAGATTCTGGCTATTTATAGCCGAGTTCTTCAGCAGTCTCCCGCACTTCTCTGCTCGCAGATTACAGACTGGTGGCACGCGCAGATTCCGTCTCTGTTCGCAGATTTTAGACAGGAGACAGTGCAGACTGCAGCGGACTTCGAGGTGAACAGCAGGTTGCATCGTCGAGGTGGAGACACGCAGTCCAGCGCACTGCGCCCGTGTACATATCTGCATATCTTTGTATACAATACACTTTATACAACAGATCTTCATCTTCCACTGTCTCTTTCTCTCTCTTCTCTCTCTGCGTTCTCTCTCTCTCAGTCCTATGCTTTCGCACCGCTGCACTCTGACACCTTCATACAAAGGTCCATCAATTTTTTCAACCAATAAAAACCTTGCTGGTTGCACATTTCTGAGCATATAACTCCTTAAGTCTTTGCCAAATGTCATAGGCAAACTTTAGTTTCTCGATGTTGAAAAGCAAAGGGTCGGACACTGAAAGCTCTATGGTAGAGTATGCAAGCTCATCTAACTCTTCCCACTCTTCTAGATCCATGGTTGTTGACTCTACCCCTTTTGTCTTTATAGGCTTCACCTGTTTCTTCTACACAAAGACATTATAGCATTGCTTCTCCAATATAGCAAAGTTGTGTGCACCCTCAAGCTTCTTAATGTGCAAAAGATTGCTGCTATCACTACTGCCAGCCATGATTTACAGCTCAAAAGTGAGTCAAAGGCCAACAAATGTGAGCCCAACTGTCACACAAATGACCAAGGTACGAAGCAAGTACCAACTAGCAATGAAAATTCAAGTAATTGCAGAAATTTCAGATCTGCAAATTAATTTTCAAAGGTATTAAATGTGTGCTACAGCACACCACAAGCAATTGCAGCCGTATCATGGGCTAATATGTCAATTGCATGAGAAATCCCCAAATTTTAGCTGCAATTTCTGCTCCAAATGCATCCACGGGCACCAATTTGACTTTCAAGATCAAAAGCCCCAAAATTTCTCTTCTCAAACTGCTCAAATGACATCACACATAACTTTCAAATGGATTGCACAAGCCAATTTCACCAAGATTTCACAAATTTTGCAAAAGTCCCAAATTTGTCCGGGGTCCTATGTGCTCAATTTGCATAAAAACTGCATTGCAAGTACATGCCAAGACCAAATTTGACCCAAACTTTGCAAATCTTGCAAAAGCCCCAAATTGTATGAGGTCCAATGTGTCAAAATTCCAAGAATTATACCTGTCCCATTGCAATTTCTGCACGTATGTGAAAAGCCCCAATTTCTAAGACCCGAGAGTGTGCAAGAATCCACAAATTTTACTTTGCAGAGTAAAATCTTCACATATACGCCAAAATCCCCAAATTCCGAGAGTAGATGCATACCCAATCTCTAGGATTTGTAGAATTGTGCTTGTACACATGTGACAACCCACAGATTTTTAACAAAGGATAGACCTTTGAAAAAAAAATGATTACTTTTTTAAAAAAATGTTGATGGGCGATAGCTAATTGCCCACCGAACTTGCACCCGCGCTGACTTGCTGAGATGTCGCCTAGCAGCCCGCACGCGTGTCAACTACCTTCACCTACATCTTGCATGTCGCCCCTGCCTGCTTGGCATGACCTAACACTTGCGCCTACCTGTTGCCTAGCTGCCTGACAACTACTACTGATTGGACAATCCTGTGACTTGACTCGGACTGATTGCTTGCAATGTCTCAAGATGGCCTTGAGTTCTAATACTAGTTTGTGGAGGCCTACGCGCAGTGAAGGTTCGATGTTCAGCAATGGCAATGCCAATGGTGGCGAGAGAGAGAGAGAGAGAGAGAGAGAGAGAGAGAGAGAGCAACAGCAGTAGAGAGTGAGATGCACAATGCGTGGGTACCAAGAGTTGTACCACTCTTAGGTTTTTTGGTAGTTATATGTAAAGGACTAAAGTACAAGTGCTAAGGGTGTGTTCACACCCAAGAACGTATAAAGGCACGATAGCCCTTTATTCCCAACAATGTGGCATTTGGGGGCTGGTTGCAGCAGGGAAAAGGCAGCCTGAGCACTGTACAAGCTATTCGCTAGCCAAACTCACAATGTCAACAAAGCAGCAAAACACAAAAATTGCATACTTGAACACAAAGAATAATAAACAGCAACACAAAGCACCAAAACCGGTAAAATTGGTCATCAGAAATGAACAAGAAGAAAGAATCACAACTGTGGAACACTGAGAAGAATGAATAGTGAAAGAGAGAACACAAGAACTCAAACAATGATTGAACAAGCAATGGAATCCATAACACACGAGATCTATAGTACAAACCAACAGTGAATGGCATGTGTGCTGACCAACATTGCCTCCAGACTCCCTCTCGCAAGTGGATGTGATCCAATGTAACAAGAATTGAGGAGTGGAGTATACATAGATGCTAGGGCAAGACGCAATACAAATGAGCTAGCCCTAAATGGGCCATCCACCTAATCTTCTCATCAACAAACCGTGGCTCCATTCACAAGCAATATTGTTAGAAGATTGTAAATTTAACTTATTTCATCGAGATGTGCACATGTAAATAAGTGGAAATATGAGTCACAATGACAAGCAAACCCTAGCTTGTGCAATGGGGGTTGTGGTAGAGGTTGTGTTAGATAGGTGTCAATGGGTGCTTGATATCAAATCTTGGCCAAAGTTAAATATGTTAGGTATGGAGCTCAAGAAGATTGACCAACAAGCTATGGTGAATGGAACTCCATGGAGGTGAGAGAAGAGAGAGAGTGAGTGAAAGAGAGAGAGAGAGAGAACTCTTGCATGTACACAAAATGAAAGAAAATTTTGATAATAATAAGTGAGATAAAAGTACAACGGATAGGGCTTGAATATATGTGCTAAGGTGTGTACCTAACCTTTTGATCCTTAATTAATGTTAAGTGGTGTAAGAGATGTTCACACCTAAACACACATTTTTACATACAATAAATGTGTTCACACACGGGGATAAATAAAACTAACAAACTCCCCAGTCGATTATGGGTGATTGAATCCACGACACAAAACATACAAAATGGAAATGCGAAGGTCTTCCCTCAATAGAGGCAGTGTCTAATCTTGTACAATGCTTCTAGAAAGGAGATACACAAATGTGAGAGTTCATAGGTGCAACATGAGGATAGTCATGACATGGTCTACCAACACGTTCAAGGACCCAAACTAAGACGGTTCAGAGGTACATGTGCATGGCTCAAAGGCTAATCAAAAGCTAATATGGCTAGAAGGCACTAGGCACATGACCAAAGGCCAAATACATGGATATAGCTTTCAGGCCCAACTCAAAGGTCATGCATAAAGTGGTTACAATCCCTTGCCCCCCGCCCCGCCCTACCCCCAAAATACAATGCCTTTGTGAGTCAAAATGGAAGGAAATAAAAAGAAACACACGTCATTTTGGATTTAAAATTTGGGCAAAGGACCCCACACAATTATTTGGTAAGTGACAAAAAGGTCTTACCGCATGCATGTGCATGGCCAATATATAATTCCAATCATTTAATTTTTGAACTGATTTTTTTATATTTCTACTTTTTTTTTACATTTACTTTTTTAATGGGATTACTCGAGGTCAATGTTGAGGACATCACAATTAGTGTTGAACCCTTGATAGGCAATTTTTCGCAAGAGTCAAAGGCATTGACGTGTGGTCAAAGGCATTGACTTGATGAAGATAAGTGCTAGTGTGAAAAGCCCAAGTTTTATTGGGAAAATGGCGAGAAATTTTGATTAAAAATCAAGATTCTCCAACTTCAAGGGAACGGCCTTTAAATTATGAGAGAGTTTTAAATTTCGTTTAAATAACTTTTAACTAGAACCTTGTGATTACAAAAGTCAGAGGCTGAAGCAACAAGCTGAGTATGATCCGGAGCTGATCACGACACAGAACAGTTTGAAGCAATGGGCTGAGAATGACGTGGACTACAGGTGACAGACACTCAAATTCTGGCACACGGCAGCGTGACAAAGGCTGCCACGGTAGCTGTGTCGTTTCTCAGGTGACAGCTTCGACATGCATTGGGCAACAATGCTTCTCTAGGTCACAGACAAGTCTACAACGCACAGGGAACATGGCATAGGAGCTTGGCATATCACTCGCAGGATGCATGACAGGTGCAGCACCTGCTCCTCCTCTTCTTCATTTTCTTCTTCTTGTTGTTCTTCAGCTAGGTAGAGACTTCTTGCCTTCTAGCTTTGGCTTCACCCTGTGAATGGAGCAAAGGCTTCACTTGTTGCAGCTCATTTACCACTACATCAACAACAACTTTTTCTGTAGTAACAGTTTTGGGTTGTGGGCAGACATCCTTCTTCTAATCCTCTTCTTCAATTAGCAGATCATTGAGTTGCTCCTTTACCTTGTTGCACAGGGATAGATCAGATCTTCTGCCTTGATAACACTGTTGGGTATGGAGCTCACGAAGATTGTCAAGGCTATGGCGGATGAAACTCCATGAGAGAGAGAGAACTCTTGCGTGTACACAAAATAAAAGGAAAGATTTCTCAATCTCCTGTTTGGAAAAAATAAAGTCATAATTGCAAAATCTAGAAAGAGGGCTAGTAATTCTCATTGTCTACCAGAACAATGCATCTTACAAAGCATGTAGCTTTATGATGTTAATACTGGGCAAATAGTTGGGGGCATGGAAACTATTCTTCTACTCCCAAATATAAGAGATAAATTGTTATCTGTAAGCATGGATTAGGGTATAAAGACATTTACATTAGACCCATTTCAAAGACAAGAATATACATATAATGCAAGTGCTTGCATGCAAGGTAAGCCTTTGGCCCTTCAATAGCATGATCGCAAAATCACGACAATTGCATATGGGGTTCTTGGCAATGTTAATATTGTAGCATATCTCCAATACACGACAATTGGAAAACTTCAAGGAAGCAACAATCAAGGCATTGATTGCTAATCCACAAGAAGTGAATCAATCATAGATTCATATTCAAGTCATTCTTGTTCAAAGTGCATCGTTCTAATCTTCAAGTACGCTCACGTTATATGTTAAAGAAACACCCTCAATAAGCATTTAAAATTTTGAAAAAGTAAAAAAACTTCAATAAGTGCAGATTTCCTGTGACTACAATAAGCATTTCCCATAGAAAAGGAAGTGATCTTCATTAAGCAGTTGAAGCATCCTTTTTTGCAGGTACAATCAGCAAAAACAAAATCCCAAATAAAAATATGTATGTAATCTACCTGCAACACTTGTCACAAAAGAACTTGTCTTCAGCATTCAATGTTTCTGTGGAGCTAAAATTGCGGAGACAGCTTGTGATAGAGCTATTCTGCTCAATATCCAAACTCAGATCCAGAAATGTCTCGTCCCTTGCAGTTATCGTCTCACAGCACAAACACCGTGTTTCATTTGTCAAAGTACCCTATAGAAGCCCTGTTCATCAGTTTTCTAACCAATTTAAGGAATATAAAACGGCAAAATGCAATAAAGTAATAATATTTACCTGAAAAAGCTTGTGCACCCAAGTTATGACAGGATGCGGTTGCCCACCATTCGCTGACCCATTTACTGTCCCATTGATCCCCTTTTCTGCATGCGCTGTGTTTCCTCCAGATGTAACGTTTGCTTTTGCCTCCTTCTCTAATATGTCCACAAGCTCATTAAGCAAATAATTGAGAAACTCGTGAGCATCCTGGAAAAGAAGCCTACATTGTTAAAAGAAACTAAGTGTTCCATATTCATCTTATACCACTAAATGCCAATGAAACACAGATATCCATGATGCTGACTCACTTGATGCATGTAGCTCCGAAACAATTCATTTTGCTTTCTTACACGTTGTACAAAACGCTTGGGAGCAATTACTCCAGTCTTCTTCTTCTGGCAATTTATCTGCAGGTGTCTAGATAAATTACATACTTGAACAAATCACCTGATAGATTTAGCAGGGAAGGAAAAACCAACAAACAAAACCTCATGCAACTTACATTGTGCAAAACACTTGACAGAAAGTAGCAGAACAGAAGCATAAGTTGCCTATTGGTCCACTAACAATAATTTAGAGGAGCTACTAAGAGTGAGACTTTTACAATTAAACAATCTACAAGAATCTGCACAGGATCAACTTTTCAAAGGATAAGCCATGGGCCATGCTGCACAAGACAAATAGCTTGCTACACAATGAACTCTTCCAGGGGTAAACCATGACCATGCTGCACAAGACAAATAGCTTTGCTACATAATCACAATTTTAAAAGGTTACTCTTAAAAGTTTATCTAAAGAAGTGTTTCTTATACTCTCACCCAATTACTTTGCTCACTTGTGCATTACATAGCAAGTAGGACAACTTTGAGCAGAGAAATATGCTATAATAAGATTTGGCTCAACAGCCAACAGAGAGCAAGATGGACTTCGAAGACAAGCTCTCCTGGGCAAGAACAGCAAACAACTCTCTTGTAGACACTGTAGTATAATTCTACAGCAGTAAACCAAAATTGTAGTGTACTTTCAAAGAATCAGAAAGAATGCCCACTAAACTAGTTTACCAAGCTAATAGGAGACAGACAAATACAAGTACGTGCCATGTCTTGAAGCAACTCTAACACAGACACTTGGGAGAAAACAGCACATCCAATCAAAACGTCTGGTTTCCCTATGCTCAAAAGTGAACTGTAGGAAAGGTACCTGCATAAAGAGATCTGACAAGCAGGTTAACAGGTTTTCATCACTCTCTCCAGTTGCTTTGGTGTGACTGCCATAATCCAGAACTTGATCTCGAAAAGGCACACAGAAGTATAGGGCCTGTAAAGAGTCATCATTAACTCAGTATGGCATACATACGAGAAATTTCGATTCTCCTGACCTGTTACTTGATTTGTGCTGAAACAGTTTTTGGTGTTAACATTGAAAACGAAGGCTGATGCAAGAATCAGGTGTTTGTGTACCAGTAATACTCATGGATAGTACTTGTTCTTAAGAATGAGATAAGAGAGACTTTTAGTTTGACGATGCAATAGAATGAATTGCTGTGCACAGCCATTCCTTTACCGATGGTATGCCACAAAATGAATCGCTGTGTACAGCCATTCCTTTACCAACAATATGCCACAAAGTAAATGTAGTACAGTGGAATTTAGAACTACTAGCCCCCTAAAATTAAATAGCTGCTGTGAGTAATTTCCAAGTCACTTCTGGGGCCTTAAACAAACATCATATGTTGAATCTTGAGTCAACTTTTGATTTGATTATCATGTACCAACATTTTCCAAAACACTCACCAATTGGGACACTAAATATATAACTGCATTAAAACCAAAATAGACGGTAAAAACATCCAAAGCATGACAAGTCGTCAGAATTTGCACTCTATGTTGGAAGATTAATATTTGACTTATGCATATCATACAACTAGAAACAGGAGGTAAACATCCAAAGCATAATGATCATCAGAATGATGTTTTAACTGTGCCCATGATATAACTTGCAATGTAGACCGGCTTATACCATAACCAGCTTGCATGCACACCACATATCTATATACTGCAAGGGAAAGGGCAATTGTATCAATGCAATAACAAGTTGAAACGAAAAAGGCCACAGATGGGAGCTCACAGCTGCATTTGTGTTTTGTTTTCCTACTCTAACCTGCTGTCATTGTGTTTTGCTGCACTTGACTGACTTTTTGGCTGTGATTGCTGATATCTGCTGCCCCTAAGTGTCTAATAACCTGCATTTTGCACATTTTCACACACTATAATCTGCATATGTTCTTAACAGAGGTGTTCCATGCTTGATTCAGTGCTTTGACACTCTGCATTTTGCACATTTTCACACTCTATAATCTGCATTTGTGCTTAACAGAGGGTGTTCCATACTTGATTCAGTCCTTTCACACTAGACTATGTTCATTATCGCGATCCTAGACTCAGCCATACATGTGTCTTTTATTGGCGTGTTTATTTTGTTACTGTGTTACTTGAACTGTGCTTTGTGAATTGTAGAACTTTGTGTTAATGTTTTGTTCCGGCTCTTTGATGACTCAGTTGACCCAAGTATCTCTCTCCCTGCATTCCTAATTTCTTTCTTTTATCCTGTCTGATGGCACCTCTTTGTATTAACAAAGAGGATAAGCTCCAAGGTCCTAAAGCATCTCCAAAGGAGCCCTACCAGCAAATTACCTCTTGCACGATATCTCCAAAGGTGTGGGCCAAGCTCCTGCTCATGCGTGAGGCTCCATCTACCATGCAGGCTATTGCTCTCTATGGTCAGCTCCAGACCATCTGATTTGAGGCAGGAGATTAGACCATTCAATTTGAGGTGGGAGATCCATCCAAAGGTGAGCCAAGCTGTTACTCTCTATGGTCAGCTCTACGCCATTCGATTCAAGGCAAGAGATTAAATGCAATATTTCCTTCTCCGAGTGACAACTATACAAAATCATATTCTACACATGCACGCTGCTCTTTCAAAAGCACACTAGGCAGGGACTGTCCTCTACAAGCTCCCTCCCAAGTATGATGGTGTGGTGTATTGCATCAATGCTCAGCTCCATGTGCATATGCACGCACATAAGGGATGATGAACAGCTGTTATATCCTTGGACATCCAGACATGCACTAGTAGCATTGGTCACAGTGGTCATGAAGTGACTTGGTGAGAATGCACTAAGGGAACTTCAAGGTTAGGGAAGCGGAATCCTATAAGTAGGACTCAATGCCCTATTGTGCACATTCATTGTGTGATCACCACTCGTGGACTCTAGGCCCATTGGCCAATGCATCCATACACCAAGAGGGTGTCAAAAGATGACGTACCAGCGAGAGGCAGTAGGGTTTGCGGGGAGGAACACGGAGTGAACTCGATAAACATGGGAAGAGAAGAGAAGAGAAGAGAGAAGAAACTCTAATGAATGGAATGATGAAGATCTGAATCATGGAGTGAATGTGATACAAGGGAACAAGGGTGCCGTAGCACAAGGAAGATAATGAAGACAACCACGAACCACGGACCACAATGTCCTCCTGAAGGGGTGTGAGGGTAGTGGAGAGACTGGAGAGTAGAGGTGACGGACTGAATGAATCAGCCATGAGGAATGAATGAGAGAGTGGCCTATAAATAGGGACAGTCAGTCTAGGATGGCGCCCCTTTTTGGGGCTGCAAACCCTAAACGCAAAATGCAAAAACGCAAACTGCGGGTGAAGGGTGAAGGGTTTCTCAACACCCCCTCCCAAGCCCAAAAAAGGGAACAAGAGAAGAGTGGGATGCAATGCTACATGCTAAAGAATGCTCATGCAGCAAGTGCCACTTGGACAGTGTTCCTCGCGGGAAAATTGTTCACTTGCCCAAGCGCCCTAGTACAAAAATGATGAAAACATGCAATGCAAAGGAGGAATGTCAAACTTCGTGTGGTGCCGAGAAGAAGGATATGCCCGTACTTGATCTCAGGAGTTGGCTCTATACTGACCAAGTAACCAAGGTAAAAAGAAGAGGAGGAAGAAGATGTAGAGGATCCCTAAGATCCAAGATTTCCACCTGAAAGGTAACCTGCAATAAAGAATAGTAGACAAAGTGAACTAAAAAACCCGAAACTCAACCTCAAGAGAGAAGCCACTAGCTCCGTGCATCCATGCAAAGAGGAATACGAAGGCCTCATCACCAAGTCGCGGCTAAACCTCCAAGGCCTCAATCTAGGTAGATCCTCGAGATCCTCGGTATCAATAGGTGAGATGACCGCTGGAAGGAAGCCACCCCATCCAAGGGTAGAAGAAGAAGGTAAAAGGCCTCAATCTCTACCATAGTTGTTTTCAGACGCGTCTGAAATGAATTTCAGACGTCTGTAAACATCTGAAAAACAGACGTCTGAAAACCCCATATCAGACTTGACGTTTTTTTTAATTAAAAAATGTTGACGACTTTACACAAAAGCATACAGAATGTGGTCGCCTTTATCTGCCAACTCTTTCCCTGGATCCAGGCAGGCTTCAGCCTGTGAGCACTGAGCAGTGCAGACTGCAGTGAGTCTTCAGAGTCCACACTCTTCACTGTTCACAACTTCACAGTCTACAGACCTGAAGGCTGAATATTGAGATTCGAGGTTACAGACCTGGAGGCTGAAGCCTGGGACTACAGTGCACAGTGCACACTACAGTGACTGGTCACTGCACAGTGGCTGAAAATTAAGTTCTGAAATTTGAAAGCTGAAGCCTGAAGTCTGGACTCTGGACTCTGAAGTTTGAACTCTGGAGTCTGAAGTCTGAAGTTTGAACTTTGAACCTTTGGAATATGAAGTTTGAAGATTGAAGTTATTGCCACTGGCCAGTTGGAACTTGGAAGTTGGAACATTGAAGTCTGAAGATTCAAGAGAAGATTACAGGCCTCTCTCTCAGTTTGTAAGTTCTGTGCAGTGTGAGGTTATCTGAGCCTCTGAGGCTCTGAGCTAAGAGCTCTCTCTCTCTCTCTCAGCCTTCAGGCTTCAGCCTTCAAAGTTTAAACTTCAAGTTCAAAGACTGCATAGTGCAGACTCCAGAGTCCAGACTCCAGAGCATTGCAGAATTCAGATTGGTGACTCATCAGTGGGTCACAGCAAAATTACTATTATGTCATGACTTATGACTCGTGTCTTCATTAAATTTGTATCAGATTTTAACTTTTGAAGATGGGAAGAAAGCGGAAAGCTGAATGGGATCATGTTACTGTTGTCAAAACAGTTGGAAAAGGGCAGAATACATGTAAATGCAAATATTGTGGACACACTTGGGATGGTGGCCCACTACGCATAAGGGTACATATTTTGGGATTGTCAGGGCTTGGTGTGGAAAAATGCACTGTTGCACCACAAAGTGCAAAGGATATATGTCGTAGATTGCATGTGGGTGTTGGAGGGCAAGGGTCCACAACAAACATTGATGCAGCTGTATCTGATTTGGGAGATGCTTCTCATGTCAGTGGGCGTGGCTCTGGCAATGTAGATGTAAGTGTTACTGTTGGGCAGCTTGGACAATCAAGCTCTCAAGAGCATGTGAGCAAAAAAAAGAAAGTGGCCAAATCACAGGGTGCTTTAGCAAAAGCATGGGATTTGCAAGCAAGAAAGGAGATAGATATTGCTGTTCGTCGCTTCTTCTATGCAGAGGATATTCCATTTTGGAAAGCAAAGAGCCCATATTTTCTTGGCATGCTAAAGACAGTTGGGCAAGTGGGTCAGAGCTACAAACCACCTTCGTATAACAGTCTACGCACGAAGGACCTTGTGGAGGAGGTCAAATGCATTGACCGTGAATTGCTTGACATTAGGGAGAAGTGGAAGAGATATGGATGCAACATTGTCTGTGATGGATGGTCAAATACAAGGCATAGGCCTATTATAAATGTTATGGCTCCATCTATTTATGGTTCAGTGTTTTTAAAAGCTGTTGATACTAGTGGTGAATACAAGCCTGGGGAGTTTATCTTTGGCATCTTAAAAGATGTGATCCTTGATATTGCCCCAGATTATGTGGTGCAGGTATGTATGGACAATGCAGCTAACTGCGTGAGAGCAGGTGATTTGATTGAGCAGGAGTGGCCTAATTTTTTTTTTACTAGATGTACATGCCATTGCTTGGATCTTCTGTTAGAAGATATTGGAAAGCTTCCTTGGATTGCCCTTGTGTTGGCTAAAGCAAATAAAGTTGTCACATTTGTTACACGCAAGCATACAATATTGGCATTGTATTGCCAATTCAGTCAAAAAGAACTATTGAAGCCATCGACCACACGGTTTGCTTACATGTTTATCATGTTAGTGAACTTGTTGGATGAGAGATGCTACAATGGTTTACGGCGTATGGTTGTTAGTGATGCCTGGGTAAGGAAGAAAGCTTCACGTACAGTAAAGGAAATGGAAGTAGCTGAGATTGTTTTGGGTGTATGCAGTTGGCATTGGGCAACTTGGCTTGAATCTTGATGACAGATGTATCATGTATCATGTCAATTCCTTGAAAGTTGAATGATGAATCATGAATCCTTCTATATTGACTCAAACTCTGGAGTCTCAGTCTTCAAAGTTCAAGAGTTGTGCATTGTTCTTTTATTTTGAAATTAGCACATGTTAATCATGTTTATCATATCTTAAAGTTGTGTATTTTTCTCATATTTTGTTAAGAATATGTTAAAAAATTAGGGTCACGTATGATTCAGGTCTAGGGATCATACTCGTTTCATACTTTCATACGCGTTTGCGTTTGATGTTTGATTCACGTATGGAAAACTATGATCTCTACACCACAACCTAGGAGCGTGATCCTAGGTGCACAAAACAACCACGAGTTTATATCAAAGATGTGATACCACACAACTTATAGTAGCTTACAAGTAGCCAATCTTTCACAGGATTGCAAGAAATAGCCCTCTTGATGGCCAAGGTAGCCACAAACAGCCACGATCTGTTTGTAACAGCCAGGATTACTGCTATCAAAATAGCCACGCTTGAAGCCTACATAGCCTTGGACAGCCTCATCTTCTCACATGACAGCCACACTGCCTCTTGAACAGTCATGATCTGGCCAGGACATCCATGTCTAATGTAGCCAGCCATGACTGATTTCAACAGTAGTCCATGCCTTCTTTTTATAATTTCGGGCAGCTAACATCAAAACCACAAGTTTTCCTTCAGTAAAATCAAATGAAACAAAATCGGAAAAAGCAAGAAATAAGAGTTAAAATACCAAACACATCTTGAATTTTGTTTCACGAAAAAATGGGCAGAATCAGGTTGGCTGCATTTAATGCAGACGACTGCACAGAAAAACTGGTCGACTGCTACTATGCCATGTGGCACCTGTCCAACTGTTACTGACGTGGCTCCTCCTGCTGTCCATACTGCTAACATGGCACTCTGCTGTCCAAGAAATGACTCTCTAACAGGAAGTGCCGCCCGTCGTGCCGAAGAAGGTATTTGGGGTGGTGAAGAACTCCCAAAGGTGGCCTCTCGAACCTGAGTAGGTGAGGGTGAAGGGTGGGTGGGGCTCAAACTAAGCAATGAGTGGGCAACAGTCGCTACTTCTCAATGGAGAAAACCGGGAAGCTGAAGAAGAGGAAGGAGTCGTGCAGCCACCACTATCTCTCGAAGGAGCGGACTGACGAGGAGACGATATCAAACAATCACTGTCTCTCAATGGAGCGGACTGCAAAACCACGGGCTGTGGTAGCCACTGTACCCGAAAATAGGTGGGAGAAGACTGTCGATGGCATTGTGACGATCTCCGGGAGGTCGTAGTGCCAATCAATCCTCCATGTGCTCGAAAGGACTTAGTGTGTATCGGATACGTCTTATTGCCTCGAGCATAGTACTCTGATAGCGGATGCAAAATGATCTTTGTGACCTAGAAAGGAGAGGTGGCACAAGGAGTGCCTGGTGGAAGACGCATATACTTCCGAGGGGGGTGGGGAGCAAAGGTTGAAGTTGACAAGCATCGGTGGTGTCTCCAGAGATGCCACAGTAGGAGCACCCAGTAGTCCAGTCATCTGTTGGGAAAGAAGCCATGGGTACCAGTGTGCCTTGCTGAAGAAGGAAGGGTGGGAGGGAGAAAAAGGATATCTCCCAATGCGCGGCGAAAATAATACAGAAATCAAATGTTGATACCGAACCCACCACCGATCTTTGTCTTCTCTGTGATGAGGAGGATCTTTGTGGGCAAACGCAGCCAAGGAAGGCTAGATCTGATGTAAATGACAGTGCTAAAACGCATGCTACAAGAGAGAGAAAACAGCAAACGCATGTGAGAAGAGCAAAAGGCTAAAAACACAGGTGAAGAGAGACTAAAAACGCAGGCAGGACAGCCTACAAGAGAGAGAAAGCTACCAAACGCAGGCTGGACAGCCTGGTGACAGCCTGCAAAAGCTGGGCGACACTTGGAGGAGAGAAATCTGCCAAATGCAGGCTGCAAATGACGTGGCAGGTAGTACGGCAGCAGGTCTGTGTAGGAACAGCAGTCACCTAGCTAGGATCAGCTCCAAACTCCAAAAAGAGGGCTGGAAATGAGGCACTAACTAATATAGACAGCAATGGACAGCTGAGACTGCGATGTCCTCCGCAAAAGGGGTGTGGGCAGCAAGCTGAAAACACCTGAAACCTGCAAAAACGAGATTTTAATGCAATGGAAGAAGAAGAGAAGTGGATGTTGAACCCGCCATCGGTCTTTGCCGTCACTTGAGTGTAGGATCTTTGCTGTTGTTTGAGCAGATCCAACTCTGCTACCATGTCAAAAGATGACATACCAGCGAGGCAGTAGGGTTTGCGGGGAGGAACACGGAGTGAACTCAACAAACATGGAGAAGAGAAGAGAAGAGAGAAGAAACTCTGATGAATGGAATGATGAAGATCTGAATCATGGAGTGAATGTGATACAAGGGAACAAGGGTGCCGTAGCACAAGGAAAATGATGAAGACAGCCACGAACCACGAACCATGAACCACAATGTCCTCCTGAAAGGGTGTGAGAGAAGCGGTGACGGACTGAATGAATCAGCCGTGAGGAATGAATGAGAGTGTGGCCTATAGACACGGTCGGTCTAGCATGGCGCTCCTTTTTGGGACTGCAAACCCTAAATGCAAAACGCAGAAACACAAAAACGCAAACTGCGGGTGAAGGGTGAAGGGTTTCTCAACAAAGGGTGTGAGCTGGTGGTATGGGACACCAACCCTTGGAATGTGGTTGTGACCCGAAGTGCTGCCAACTCCCAGCATTGGCCACTCCATCAAACTCCAGGGGGAGCTTGTAGAGTACAATCCCCACAATATGAGCCTCTAGAAGGGGGAACTACGCATGACAAAGCTAATCCTATACCTATATAATATGAAGCAAGAATGACTTGATGGTATCCTTCGGCTCAAACTTCATCTGCTGGAGCTGTCCATGAAGGATAACTGCACAGGAAGCCTCGTACAACATCTGAGGTTTCACCCATATCGTTGAAGCTATCCTGCAAGAAGTGACCATCAGAAGAACTCCTTTAGAGATACAGTGAAAAACACCAAAATAGCCACGCGTATCATCGTTATCCCACGTGAGCTTCATAGTTTTCCTCGTCGAAATCAACTGGAAGAGGAATGGGGCCCTGAGAACAATAATAGCTCCAAAAACAATGTACCATAACCGCTTCTACACAAACCATGCTTTCACAACAACACTCCATGTTAGGTAATCATGGCCGTGAAGTTGTCATCAACAGAACAATAGGAAGGAGTCATCTAGAGGAAAAGATGAGGAATAGAGAAAGAGAGAGTATAGCTAAGCACAACACAAACCACACAAAATGGAGTTCACACGCAATGTCAAGGGTAACTAATCCATGAAAGCTGCAGAATTTGGGAAGAAGCAGCCAATCAAAAACAAACAAAGGCTAAAAACACTGTCACTCAGCCTTCAAGAGCCCAAGAGTTTGAAAATGCAAATGCTGCAGGTTAAAAACGCAAACAAAGAAGCATTAAATATTGTTGCCAGCATTAGCCAGCAACAATATTAAATGAAGTCAATGCAGTCTAGAAGGTGATCACAGCAGCAAAAAACAGAGATTGTAAGGCTGAAAAATCCTAGAAACTGGTCACCCAACTGTAGCAAACACAGATGATCAATAATTAGCAAGAGACAGCAACACAAATATAGATACTGAAATTTGATACCATGTTAGAAGTGAACGCAACAATGGAACCATAGAGGAATGCTGAAATAAACTGCTGAACACAAGATAGAAGAGAAAGAAAAGAGAGAACACAAGAGCACTACAAAAGGAAACTCAAATATATGCTCGGGAAATGGAATCCATATACCAAACATAAGACAATCGCATACAACAGTGAGTCACTAGCTGCGTGGGCACTGGCACCGACTCCCTCACCAACAGGACCTTTGCACTAGAATCTACAATTGATGAAATGAATGAACTATGGAGGAGGAGGAGCACAAATATATAGCACAAAATAATGCCATAAATGTGACCAAGTGGGCCAGCATTTAATGCTGGTTGGCTAGCAATAAATGCCTAAATCACCATAGAAATGACCAATAAAAAATGCCTTAAAAACACTATCATGTTGGGCCCTCTGAAACACATCCCACACTCACTCATGAATTGACTATATTGCTAACGAGTTCTGCATTGAATGCAAATTATTTTTGTCTGTCCTCATCTCTCACACTCTATAATCTTTGAATTCTTACCTCTCTCTCTCTCTCTCTCTCTCTCTCCGATCCTTTATCCTATCAACACCATGACTTCTCATGGTGTTTCTCCTTTTGATACACTCGCTACTAGTCAACCTCAGCACGTGGAGGATGTGAGAGTGCGCAGCGAAAGAAGAACACGAACACAGAGGAGAGGAGAGAGGAAGCAGAGAATGAAGGAAGAAAGTCTGCACTGACTGAGATGAATGCTGAATACACTGGAATGGACAGAACAGTCCCTGTACGCAGCCCGGAGCGTCAGTGAGGGAACCAGGACAGACTGGAAGCAGAGGCAGCACCAATGCCGGAGACGGAGACGGAGGGAGCAGTGCTGTACCTGCAGAGCATGAATGCTGGACTGACTGGGGGGGCTGCTATAAATAGCCCCCCAGCCAGCAAACTGGCCGACCAGCTAAACTGGCCGACCTGGCCAGATCTGGCCGACTATGGCCAGATCTGGTCCGACTGACCAGAACTGGTCCGACTGCCCAAAATAATGGGCAGTCAGCCCAGAAACAGCCCAGATTGGGCTGTAAAATGCCCAAGGCTGAATGCTGACTAAAGCAGCCTAAAAACACACTGACAGAGCTCCTCTGTCTCCTGTCAGACTCTGACAGGAGCTCACAACCAGGAGATGACAGACTGAGACTGAATAAGAGCAGGCTAACACCCCCTCTCAACTCCTGGGAGAGTCTGAAGACCCAAGAACCGCATGTGATGAAGCAAAGAAGCCTGAGGCAACGGCTTCGTAAAGAGATCAGCTGCATTGGCCGCCGTAGGACAATAGACCACCACCAGCTCCGAATCCACGATCCGCTCTCGAACATAGTGATACTGAACCTCAATGTGCTTCGTATGAGCATGAAACACCGGGTTCTTGGCCAGAGCAAGAGCACTCTGGTTATCCACGCGCAGCTCCGTAGGTCCGGTCTGGGAAAAGCCAATCTCCGCGAGTAAGCGACGGAGCCAAACGGCCTCCATAGCGGTCGAACATAGGGCCCGATACTCAGCCTCTGTAGAAGAAAGTGCCACAGTAGGCTGCTTCTTGCTGCTCCAAGAAACAGCACCAGATCCAAGGGTGAAAGCATAACCTGTAGTGGATCGTCGCGAATCCACATCACCTGCCCAATCAGAGTCACTCCATCCAGAAAGGGTAATCCCATCTCCATACATGATCCCAAAGGATCGAGTCCCCTGCAAATAGCGAAGAACCCGCAAGGCCGCCTGCCAGTGATCCTGGGTAGGAGTCTGCATAAAGGAAGACAATAAAGCCACCACAAAGGAGATATCCGGCCGAGTGTGAAGCAGCCAGATAAGAGAGCCGACAAGGCACCTGTAACGGGTGGGATCGGTAAGAGGAACTCCAGCTGTCAAAAGCTTGGACTCAGGGTCCATAGGGCATGAGATAGGCCGACAATCAGCCATATCAAACTCCGAAAGAAGCTCGGAGATATACCTGTGCTGCGAGATAAAAATGCCCTGTGCCATCTGATAGATCTCCAGACCTAGAAAGAAGTGAAGGATCCCTAGATCCGTCATGTCAAACTCCTGCTGTAGAATGGACCGTGTATGCTCCACCTGCTGAGTGTTGCTCCCTGTAATGATAAGATCATCCACATACAAGATGAGGAACACCGAAAGAGAATCCACAACCCGTAAGTAGAGGTTGGGATCATAAGCGGAGCGCGCAAAACCACTCTGTAGAAAGAAGCGGTCAATCCGCTGGTACCAAGCACGAGGAGCCTGCTTTAGGCCATAAAGAGCCTTCCGCAGCCTGTAGACATGATCCTCCTTCCCCTGCACAAGAAAACCAGGAGGCTGTGAAACATAAATCTCCTCCTCAAGAACGCCATTCAGAAAAGCAGACTTGACATCCATCTGATAGACAGGCCAACGGTGATGAGCAGCAAGAGCCAAAAGCACTCGGATGGTGGACATCCTAGCTGTAGGAGCAAAAGTCTCAAAGTAATCCAACCTTGCACGCTGGGCAAAACCCTTGGCAACAAGCCTAGCTTTATGCTTGTCCAAGGAGCCATCTGCAAGATATTTGGTCTTAAAGACCCATTTCACACCAATCACCTTCCGTTTCGCGGGACGCGGTACAAGCTCCCACGTATGGTTTCGCTCGATGGAGTCGAGCTCGGCCTGCATAGCCTGTCTCCAAATATCCTGTGCAAGACCCTCCTCCACAGTGGAAGGCTCAGAATCCTGAAGAATCTGAGACATAAGAGCATAGTTCACACATAGTGAACTGTCCCGCTGGGCCTGTAAACGTGCTGATCGACGTGGACCTGAAGAAGAAGCAGGAAAGTGAGTAACACCTGAATCCTGCATGAGCCGGCGATACCATAAAGGAATCCTGAGAGACTCCTTCTGTGAGGGAGACTGGGGGGTCTCCGGAACCTGTAAAGCACCCAAATCGGAGAGGGACTCCCCCTCACCGAGTGAAGGTAAATCCTCCGCATCTGAAGAAGGCTGTATATCCCGAGAAGATCCCGAAGTGGCGGTAGAAGAGCTCGTAGAAGACGAAGGCACATCCACCAAAGGGGAAAGGGAAGCCGAAGGAGGAGGTATAGGGGGGGTGCTAAGGGTGATCCTGGAAGGAAGTGAAGGGAGAGAAGGTGGGGGGAGGGGGTCCGTCGATGATGAAGAAACATCTGTAATAGAACCATCAATCGGATCCTCAGAGGCCGAAGCCTCATCAAAGATCACATCCCTGCTCACCTCAACCTGCCGAGTCGTCGGGTCGTAGAGCCGATATCCCTTCGTGGTCGTACTATAACCAACGAAGATAAGCTTTCTCGACTTAGAGTCGAACTTCGTCTTCCTCTTCTTCTTGTCCACATGGACAAAAGCATCGCACCCAAAGATGCGAAAGTGGGACACGGAAGGCTTCTTTCCAAAGAAAGCCTCATATGGAGTCATGTTCTGTAACGCCGAAGTCGGAGAGCGGTTGCGTATATGCACCGCTGTAGCCACCGCCTCACCCCAAAGGAAATGAGGAAGACTCCTATGCTCCAGCATAGATCGGGCCATCTCAATCATGGTCCAATTCGCACGCTCCACCACACCATTCTCTGATGGTGTGTTCGGATGGGAATACTCCACCCGAATACCATGATCCCTGCAAAACCGAGAGAAAAGGTGAGAAGTGAACTCTCCACCGTGATCAGCTCGAACACCACGAACCTTGGAAGTTGTTTGGGTCTCCACAAACACCTGCCACTCACAGAAACGAGAGTACGCCTCGCTCTTATACTCCAAGAAATAAGGCCACACATAACGACTAAAGTCGTCCACAATCAGCATCAAATACTTGGCCTTCCCAAGGGAGGCCGTGCCCATAGGTCCGCAAAGGTCGGTATGAACCAACTCAAGCGGAGAAGTAGCCCTCCTAGAAGCAACCTACGGGTGAGGCTGCCGGTGCTGCTTGCCCCTCAAGCAGCTAGGGCACAAAGTGTGAAGAGGAGGGAAATCAGGAAGTCCCTCCACCATCTTTCTCCTAGAAGCCCGGCGGAGAGAATCGAGGTTCAAATGACCATACCGAGCATGTCAGAGCAGCCCAAGCTCATGGGAAGTCCGCGCAGCCAAGGCTGTGAACGTATAAAGCCCACCCTCCTGTGTACCTGTCCAAAGAGCATCACCTGTAGAAGCATCCTCCACTGTGACTGCATCCTGAGTAAAAATGACTCGGGTACCTAACTGAGTAAGACCATGCACAGATAATAGGTTAAAACCCAAATCAGGCACATAGAGAACTTTGGCGGAGGAAGACCGCCTGTCAGAAAACATAGGTAAAGTCCCCACTCCATGAACAGGAACTGTAGAATTGTCACCAATGGTGATTGTACCCCCTCTGGAACGAAGATCCTGAAGCCAATCCTAACGGAAGGTCATATGTGAAGATGCTCCACTGTCGACGAGCCAAGGCTTCTCCTGTGTGGTAGAAGCTAGGGCAGTGTCTTCCTCAACAAAGAGATGCACAAACGCAGATTCTGTTGTGGCTGGGGCCGCCTTCGAGTCCTTCTCCTTAGGCTTCAAATGGGGATACTTCTGCCAACACTTCTCCTCGGGATGAGTGCCCTTCCCACAATGGGGACACTTGGGCTTCTTCTCCTTCGCATCCTTCTTATCTTCCTCCTTCTTGTCCTTGGACTTCTCCTTCTTTTGTTTCTTCTTCTTGCCACCACCTGTGGTAGCCGTAAATGCCTTGGTGGAGCCACTGGCTCCCACCTCTATGAGTCGCTCGTCATGCTCCAAGACAAGCGGGGAAAGCTCCTCCCATAGGAGAGTCTCACGGGTTCTCGTAGTGATGAGGCTGGTGTAGAAGACATCATAACGGGGTGATGGCAGCTGAGTCAACAGAATCATCGCCATATCCTCAGACGATATCAGACGACCAAGAGAGGCTAGCTCGCCTCGCATATCCTCCATCTTCGTGATGTGCTCCTTCATGGAAGAAGAACCATCAAGACTGAGCATCCGCAACTTCTTCTCCAGGGAAATCTTGTGGGCAAATGTCTTGTGCTGATACAAAGATGCAAGCTTTGTCCATACTTCCGCCGCGGTCTTTAACCTGTGAACATGTACAAGAACAGAATCATGGAGACTCATAAAAAGAAAGGAACGGGCTCGAGAGTTGAGCCTATCCCATAAGGCTGCTCGGTCCATAGAGGTGCCATCGGACGAATCCACGGGGGGTCGGTCGATGGGCGAAGAAACAAGCTCCCATAGATCAAAGGTATCAAGGATGCAAGCCACCTTGCATGACCATAGGGAGTAGTTGGAACCATCCAACTTATCTTCCTTCGGAAAGGAAGGGAGAATCGGCACCTGTATAGAGGGAATCAAGGAAGGCATCCACACAGTTGATGCAGTCTTCACTGAAGAAACCTTCGCAGTAGATGGAACCCTCTGAGATGCATGGACTGAAGAGGGACGAGTGCGAGGAGGGTCTTCCCGATGTCGAACTTCACAATAGTCCCGCCTCCGCTCAAAGGAATGATGAGAAAGAAGCTCATCCTCTGAGTCTTCAAAGCCTGAAAACTGGTAAGACATCTTCCAATCTGCAAAATACCAAAGAAAGTTGTGCCGCTGACGAAATAGGACCAGCAATGTGGTCACCAACCACCAAGACGCAGGCAGAGAGTGCCTACAAACACCTGGATCTGCAAAACGCAAATAGATCTGATGTCAAACACCAGAATCGAGACCACCAGCACCGGGAACAAGCCCAGACAGAGGTCGCCTGCAGGATAGGAGCAGCCGGGGTAGAAGCGACCTGCAAAACAGCAAAACGCAGGCTGTAGGAAGGTCGCCCTGCAGCAGAAGAGGTCGCCTGGCAGCAAACGCAGGGTTGTTGCGTCACTGGATGACGTGGCAGCCCCTGTGTACAGCAAACGCAGGCTGTACAGCCTTCTGATGCAGTCGCCTGGCTGGGATGGACCTGTGGGCAGCCGCCTGAAGGAATCGCCTGGCTGTTGTGGAACTGTGGGCAGCAGCAGTAAGGTATTTCTCTCGTCCTCCGTGCTCTCAATCAGGCAATGATACCATGTGAGAGTGCGCAGCGAAAGAAGAACACGAACACAGAGGAGAGGAGAGAGGAAGCAGAGAATGAAGGAAGAAAGTCTGCACTGACTGAGATGAATGCTGAATACACTGGAATGGACAGAACAGTCCCTGCACGCAGCCCGGAGCGTCAGTGAGGGAACCAGGACAGACTGGAAGCAGAGGCAGCACCAATGCCGGAGACGGAGACGGAGGGAGCAGTGCTGTACCTGCAGAGCATGAATGCTGGACTGACTGGGGGGGCTGCTATAAATAGCCCCCCAGCCAGCAAACTGGCCGACCAGCTAAACTGGCCGACCTGGCCAGATCTGGCCGACTATGGCCAGATCTGGTCCGACTGCCCAACAGCCCAGAAACAGCCCAGATTGGGCTGTAAAATGCCCAAGGCTGAATGCTGACTAAAGCAGCCTAAAAACACAATGACAGAGCTCCTCTGTCTCCTGTCAGACTCTGACAGGAGCTCACAACCAGGAGATGACAGACTGAGACTGAATAAGAGCAGGCTAACAGAGGATGCCCATCCGGCAAACCCGAACTTACACTCAAGCAATGTCCCAAAGGGCCTTCTTCCATGAAATCTAATGGAGATTCATCACTAGTGAAGATTCTCCAAGCTCAAATTAAAGACACGCAACAACACTTGGCCGACATGTGCACTCCCCATTTCCATTTGTACCAACACCCACGAGGACATTGCATCTTCAATTCCATTCTAATTTCTTTGAAGGGGAGAAGAAGAAATGTGACAAGACCAATATCGATCCATGGTCACGGGATTATTTTGATTTGTATCAATTCGATGACACTTAACGTATCAAATAGATATAAATCATGTTCAAGGAAGGAGCTTGGTGGGCAAGGCTACGCCCCAAGCCAAAAACATGAACAGATTTTCCATCCGTTTTTTGCAAGCGGTTTGTAAGGAATAATCACATTGAAAATTTTGATAAATTGTTTGAGTTCAACATGGAAAAGAAGACCTTGGACATGTATTCACAAGAATTTGAAGCTCTTCATCGCAAAACAAAGGCTTTGGACGATCTGTAAGCATTACTCTATGTGCTTTATGTTTTTGGAATGCCACTGGACTACCAGAATAAGGTGCTCTACAATCCATTACATTCACTTGAGGAGGTAGTCAATGGGTGGATCCCATCAAGCTACCTCCATCCTCAAGCCAAAGAAACCTTCTACCCCAGCAGCAACTCACCAATTGCCTTCAAAGTTGCACAAGAAGAAGGATGGTGAGTGAAAAGTAACTCATAGCAAGGATTGCTCCAAAGGTCACTTGCTGCTTTGCTTGCCATCAGACAAGGCACTTTCATAGTGGTGGAGAGTGTCCTCAAAACAAGAAAGTGAAGTCTACTTCAAAGGATTTAGTAAATAGTGGAAAAGCTCCATGCATTTCTTCGAAATTTTTACCCAAAGATTGCTTTGTTAATGTGAACAGTTGTAATGGATGTTCCATAAAAATTGTATTTGGTCCACATGATCTTTTAAAGGTCACCGATTATATTAATGGCCAAGTGTTGAGTGTAAAGGCCCTTTATGCTTTGTAATGTCCCCATTACTTAGTTTATTTTAATGTGCACCCATCCCGGCAGTGTCGTCACCCAAGTGCACTTAACTGCCAAGTGACTATCCACTAGGCTAGTTCTTTTTGTTGTTCTATACTACAAACATAGTTTTAATAAGCTAGTCTTGGGAGGGTCTCCCAAGTCTTTCTTCCATGAACTGGCATATAATACCTCATTAATAATTATTATTATCTTTATAATAAGAGTCAGTTTCATAATTACAACTAGTTTTTTTTTAAATGTGAAATGTATACGCACATTAAAATAAACTTAGTAATGGGAACATTACATTCTTCCCTCCTTAGAGAAATCGAGATATCCTCATCTCAAGAGAAACTGGGGGTATTCTTTCATAAGGGTTACCTCATCGACCCAAGTGGCATTCTCCTTGAACTGAGGGTAATCCAGCTCCAAAATTCATACTAATAAATTCCCATTTCATCTGAGGAATTTTAAGTGATTGTAGCTTTCCTGGCAGCTTAACTCGTTCGGCTTTTATTCATTGGCAACTCAAGCATTCGGTTACGTATTTAAGTACGTCACTTTTGAGCTTCTCCCAATGATAGCTTTTCACAACAGCATTGAGCGTTTTGGCATAGCCAAGATGTCCTGAAAATGGGGAATCATGAGCTTTCCATGGTATCTTCTTCTTAAGTTCTTAACTTGAAGAAATACATAATCTTGTCCTGAAGTAGACAAGTCCTTCGTCAACAAAGAAGTTAAGATACTTTGTCTTAAGCTTAGAATTTTGTTCTTTATTCTGAATTTCCTTCAGCATTTGTTGCTGATATTTGGGATCATTATGTTAGCAGAGTATTTGTCAGCTCATGTGTGAGTCTGAGCTTGATCTGGGCTAGGCATTTTTATTAGGTATTTTAGGTTTTTTCTAGTGTGGCATTTTATGCCAGTGGAGCATTTTTATGCACCAGTCGGCCAGCATTAATGCTGTCCGACCAGCATTATTGCTCCCCACTTTTTCAGCCTATTTATACTCTGTGGCTCCTCCTCAGTCAGTCACTTCATCTTCACCATCTGCAGACTTTGTGGAGAGAGGAGCCAGTGCCAGTGCCCACGCAGCCAGTGACTCACTATTGTATGCGACTGTCTCGTGTTCAGATATATGGATTCCATTTCCCGTGCATACATCTGAGTTCTCATCTGTATCGTGTTCTTTTCTTTTCTCTTTTTGTCTTGTGTTTCAGCAGTTTATTTCAGCACATGTTTATGCTTTCACCGCTGCTCCACTTCTGACATGGTATCAGTTTTCAGGATTTGTGTTTCTGCTGTGTTTTCTTGCTGATTTCAGGACTGTTTTGTACCCCTGCTGATCAGACGACTACTGTCGCAGCCAGGCGACCTGTTTTGGGGCTGTTTTCAGCCTGCGTTTTTTGCAGTTTTGCCATCGCCTGCTGCCTCTGTTTTGGGGCTGTTTTCAGCCTGCGTTTTTTGCAGTTTTGCCATCGCCTGCTGCCTCCGCACCCTCTACTGCCTGCGTTTTTCATCTGCAGCTGCTGGCGACAGTTTTCTACCTGTTTTTCTCCAGTTTACAGCCTGCGTTTTGCTGATTCAACATCTCTCGTGGCTGGGTGACTGTTACTTCAGGCCGTTTTTGCTGTTTTTGGCAGTTTTTGACTGATTTTTTGACTTTCTGCAACAGATTTTGTCTTCTATTGATCAGATTTTGGGTTATATTGCATGTGAACTCTCATTTTCTGCAGTCTGTGCTTGTGTTTTGGCTGTGTTTCCTCTCTACATTCCATCTCTTCTCTACTTCTCTTCTTCTCCTCTCCATATGGCTCCTCCGTGCACTTCCCCTGATGATAAGTTGCATGAGGCATCCTTGAGATTACAGGGGCGGCTTCCGGCACATTATGGAGGTGAGGCTTATGTAGCTTCAGCGAGGGGTAACGGGAAGACGAAGTCGAAGGCCCAGTGTTACCACTGTGGCAAGAAGGGACATTTGCGGAAGGACTGCGAGAAGTTAGCGGCTTCCAGGAAGAAGGAGCAGAAGACGAAGCGGGATGCTGACTCTACCGATGAGTCCTCTCCTTCATCAGACTCCGATTCCAATCCTCCGACCAAGGTGAAGTCCAAGGCGCGGAAGGGATCCTCTTCTTCAGATCGTGGGAAGGGCTTGGTGGCCCCTTCCTCGGCTGCTTTCTAGTGGTGATGAGGTCATCCCTCACGACTCTCTTGTGCCAGAGAGGGAGTGTGAGCGGGTGTTCAGATGGGGCAGCCGCACCTCATCTATACTTTTATACAGGTGCACAGGTTCCAGAGAGGGACGTCCCTGACGCATCGACTTCAGTCTGGCGGAATCAAATCCTGGAGCTGGGATTGACATCCAGGTTCATGCTGAGCTGGTTATCTGACAGAGAGCGGGAGGCTTTCGTCTGGAGCTCACATGAGGGGACACTTTGGCGGTCTGGCCAAAGGCGGGGAATCCATGGTCACCTATGTTCAGGGGCATTTTTGACAGGATGGACTTGTATGCTACTGCAAGATATTGGTGATAGACACAGAGACATGCTATGATCTTCTCTATTTTCAGGTGTTTGGTACGATCGACATCAACATCAGGTTTTCTCCGAGGCACCTTGGTGGTGGCTTGATCACCCACTGCTTGGGTATCCATGGTTCTACTTGGTGGTTCTCTGTTGTATAGTTTATGATCCCTTTTCATTGTACTATTGTATTGTATCAGATCACTCATGATCTGAGAGAGGGTGTTAGCAGAGTATTTATCAGCTCATGTGTGAGTCTGAGCTTGATCTGGGCTGGGCATTTTTATTAGGTATTTTAGGTTTTTTCTAGTGTGGCATTTTATGCCAGTGGAGCATTTTTATGCACCAGTCGGCCAGCATTAATGCTGTCCGACCAGCATTATTGCTCCCCACTTTTTCAGGCTATTTATACTCAGTGGCTCCTCCTCAGTCAGTCACTTCATCTTCACCATCTGCAGACTTTGTGGAGAGAGGAGCCAGTGCCAGTGCCCACGCAGCCAGTGACTCACTGTTGTATGCGACTGTCTCGTGTTCAGATATATGGATTCCATTTCCCGTGCATACATCTGAGTTCTCATCTGTATCGTGTTCTTTTCTTTTCTCTTTTTGTCTTGTGTTTCAGCAGTTTATTTCAGCACATGTTTATGCTTTCACCGCTGCTCCACTTCTGACACATTATTCACCTTCTCCTTGGCTAGCTCGATGATGGGATTACTAGGCATTGATATCATTGTAGTTAGTGTTTGAGCTTTAGGAGGTTCTTTTGAGATAAGTGTATTGAGAAATGATTTGCAGCTTAAAGCATCTGCAACTACATTCTCTTTGCCTGGTCTATATTTGATCTCAAAATCATATTCTTGCAAGACTTCGATCCACCGATGTTGCCTCATATTTAGATTTGGTTGAGTGAATATCTATTTAAGACTTTTATGATCTGTTACCAATGAGAATTTCTTCCCAAGTAGATAGTGTCTTTATAACTTAAGAGCGTGGATAATTGCAAGTAATTCCAAGTCATGAGTAGCATAATTTCTCTCGTCAGTCTTCAATTTTCTGAAGGAATATGCTATTGAATGTCCTTCATGCATGAGTATACATCCCAAGGCAAGAAAACTTGCATCAGTCACTTCGAATTCTTTGCTAAGATTGGGTAGTTTGAGAATCGGGGCTGTGACTAAGCTTAGCTTGAGCTTGTCAAAGCTAAACCATTCAACTTGGATCCATTTAATAGCAACTTTCTTCTTGAGTAGGTCGGTGCAGGGTGCAACAATCAAAGCATAATTCTTGATAAAGATCCGATACCATCCTGTTAAACCCAAAAAGCTACGAACTTCACTTACGGTGGTTGGAGAAGGCCAATCTTGTATATCCTTGACCTTGGCCGAATCTATTGAAATTCCCTCTGCTGAAACTATAAACCCTGAAGAACGCATACTTCTTCTTCTTCTTAGCATACAACTTGTGAGTTTGCATTGTCTCAAGAACTGTCCACAGTTGTGACTTGTGACTTCCTTTATCCTTGGAATATGTTAAGATGTCGTCAAAGAATATAACGATGAAATCATCAAGATAAGGTCTAAATATATCTTGCATTAATCTATTCAAGGTAGTAGGGGCATTTGTTAATCCAAATGACATTACGATAAACTCGTAATGACCGTACCTTGTGCTAAAAGTGGTTTTTGGTATATCTTCTTGCTTGATTCTAATCTGGTAATACCTTGATTTGAGATCAATCTTGGAGAAAATCTTCACTCCTTGTAGTCGATCAAGTAGTTCATCAATCCTTGGAATCGGATACTTATTCTTGATCATTACCTGATTTAGCCCTCGATAATCAATGCAAAGCCGGAGAGTCCCGTCCTTTTTTTGAAATAACACCGGAGCTCCCCACGGTGAGTTATTGGGTCTAATGTATCCCTGATCTAAGAGTTGTTTGAGTCGTTCCTTTAGTTCTATGGCCTCCCGAATGGACATTCAATATGGTCGATTTACAACTAGTACAGCTCCTAGTACTAGCTTAATTTCGTGGTCAACTTCTCTCTGTGGTGGAAGTTTAGTTAATTCTTCAGGAAATACATCAACATATTCCCTTAGCCATGACGGTTCATCTTCGACTTCTTTATCATGTTTAATCTTATTAAATTTGATTAGGTATACAGGTGAGCTTTTTCTTAAACCTTTAGCGATTCGAGAAGCTTTCGCTAATTGAATCTTTGGTTTCCCTACTTCTCCTTGTGTGGTCACTTATTGTCCTACAAGATTCAAGAATGTGACTTGGATTAATTCCCAATGATGCTCATATTCATTGTGAAAAGGGCCAAGTCACAAGAAAATTGATTTATGTTGCACATTTTTTTATAAAAAAAACACTAGCTCTAATTATGAAACTGACTCTCATTATAAAGATAATAATTATTATTAATGAGGTATTATATGCCAATTCATGGAAGAAAGACTTGGGAGACCCTCCCAAGACTAGCTTATTAAAACTATGTTTGTAATATGGAACAACAAAAAGAACTAGCCTAGTGGATAGTCACTTGGCAGTTAAGTGCACTTGGGTGACGACACTACCGTGATGGGTGACCTCCCAGGAAGATTTTCCTACAAGCTAGTGGGAGCTTCTCGCGCGCAGCCAACGGCGCCAACGAAGCCCTTATAGTCTGTTGCCAAGTATCCCAAGGCCAACATGCCAAGGTCTATGTCTTGATCACCGTCTTAGTCGTAAGCCTTGGAGTGACGGCCGCCACGCGGTGCTCACCCATATATTCGTAAAGTTTTATCTTCGCACTACAAAAACAGAGCTCCCTCTCTGATGTCATTAAAAGCACTAAAAAAAAGCGTTCTCTCTTTGTCATCGATGATGTCATCGAAAAACGCTAAAAAGCAAGCGTCCTCTCTTTTGCCCCCTCCCCCTGCAAAATTATAGATTGAGGACTTAGGGATGACAAGGAAAGGGAACAAGAGCAATATTAACGAGGACGAGACGTTGATTGAGAAGGAGAAGGCTCTATTCCGCGAGAGAAAGAAACATCATTCCATTCAACCCAAGGAAGGAGATACACTGAAGGTCTCTCATCCCCTTCTACTCTAATCCGAGAAGAGAAGACACTGAAAGAACTTTATCCTATTCTATCAGTCCGGTTAGAAGTCATACCTCTACTAGAGAGAGAGAAGTATTGCTCTCCACGAGGCAAGAACCATCCGCGAGGCCTACATCATTGAATCTCGCAATAAGCATCATCATCATCGAGAGTCTTACACCCTTGCTAATCGGTATTACTGTCGTATTCTGCTTCTTCTACGAATCATATTTCCGTCATGGCCCCAAAGAAAAAGAATTCAAAAGCGGAAATCACGAATGACCCTACTAACGTGAAAGCAATAGTTGGAGTTGCGAGCACGGAAGTCACTAACGGAGTCACGGGCGCGGATAACAATTCTTTACTAATTTTGATACCACAAGTTTTTTCTAAAAATTTCTATCCGAATTCAATAGAAATAATATAAGTCTCTTAAGAAATATTGCAATCTTAGAGTATTCACTTGGTAAACTATTAGAAAATCTTATAGGCTAGAAACTATTAGGGAAACTACGAAATTCCAGAACTCAAGAAATCATGAGAAATTTTTCAAGACGGATTTATTAAGAACGAACCCCGAAGAAATTAGTCAAGGATTTAGTTTAATCTAGAAGCTTTGATAGAAGATTTTAAGACCGGAAATATCTCTAAGTTGAAGAAACGGACTTAAGGCCAAGAAACTTGGTTACAAGAATGTCATTATAAACCTTAAACTGAGAGGTTAGAGACCCCAAAATCTAGATATCCTAGGGGAAGAGCTCACTGCGTGAATTTCAAAGGTCGATTGCTACGAGATTAATCATCACTTGAAAGTTGCACGAGTGTTTAAAGTCACAATTGCTTAAAGACATCAATATTGTTTATGATTTTCTAGATTAGATCCTGATTGAATTAAGTATTGGAACAGATATAAATAGAGGAGCCCTATACCTCCCCCAAGGATAGGTGCTAAATCCCCATAACAAGAGGGGATGTTTTTACCGCCACGGAAATATGGACTGACTCCAATGGCGAGAGGTCTCCGAGCAGGGATCATATTAAGTAGGAGGTGGTTAAGGTGCCAAGAGGGCTCTGGTTAGTAAATCCCTTACGCATCTAGAAACTACTTGGTCCCTTGTATGACCCAAGTTCTACTTGGGACATCTAAAAACGCTAGCTATAGATGGATTTGATCTTGGTGACATGTAGATACGCCAGATGAGGCAGCACGTAAAATTGTAATTTTTCTCCTGTATAGGCGGGAGAACACACATTAGGGAATATAATCAAGTGAAATTGTTTCATTCTCATTGTATGTCCGTGAGTACATTAAGCAAACAAACAACTGTGTATAAAAGGATTCTTTTTAATTAATCAAGCTATTTCTATATGTTTCATGAAATGTGGTAGGTAATTAGGTAACTAAGAACTTCCATAGAGGGAAGCAGGTGGATGGATTCCCGACAAATCCAATCCTATGGCAAGGTGGTCTCAGTTAGCCGAGAGGTTTCCCCAAAAACAAACGCTAGGAAGAAACTCTAGGAAGGGCTCATTCAATGACTTACTTAGGGTTTGGTCTCAAAACACGAACTATAAATTATCTTAGGGAAAAGGTACGGCAACTGTGCCAGAGCACTGCAAGGGATTTCATAAATCCTTAGTCTGCTACTAAAAAAAAGTGTTGTACTCCATGAACCAAGGGTAATGGCAGTCACTCCTTTCGAACAAGAAGCCTCTCAAAGGACACCTCCAGATGTGAGCTAGTTGTTGATGGGTGACTATTAGGTCAATTAGGAACCTTCAAGTGGTCAATCCTTCGTGGGTAACAGCAGGACGCTTCCCCTATGGGATAGACCTAGGGTTATAGAGCTGGACAAAATCCGATCATTCTGGTCAAAGTACAGATGGCGACAGCTAGAAGGTAAACTCTGGGCGACTACTAAAACGTTACTCGTCATGTAATAAAGGCGGGTACATTACACGCTCTCCCATGTATCCCCCATATATATATTATCTCCCGTATATATATTACTTCACACATGTAAACTCACCCTAGCGGATGTAAGTGTACCGTATCCTAAGTGTAAATACATTCTTTTATTCTATGTGTGTACCACACTGGTACACACCTAATGGTCGACACACTCACTGTTCAGTACCTCAATTAATGTGTATTCTCTCTGTGCTTCCGCTCGTCCTCATCATACTAGTATTAGAGCTTAACGGTCCAAGCTGGTAGACGTGACAGGTAACACTCGCAGTTAATAGACGCAAGCAGCACTCACAGTTGACAAGTGCATACCATAGCCAACACTCAGTCGACAAGTGCAGACAACGGTCGCACATGACAGGCGCAGATAACATATTGATGTTCGGTATCATTTTATCAGACAGGTTCTGAATGATGGTCTAGTCACTCTGACTAAGATCAAATCACAGGATAACCCTGCAGATGTTCTCACTAAAAGTCTTGCGAAGGCTCAACATGAGCATTGCATTAGACTTGTGAGAGTCGGTTAAAGGTTCGCTTAGGATCTTTAAGTGGGAGGTTGTTAGGTGTAAAGGCCCTTTACGCTCTCTCGTGTATCTCCCGTGTATATATTACTTCACACACGTAAACTCACCCTAGCGGGTGTAAATGTACCGTATCCCAAGTATAAATACATTCTTTTATTCTTTGTGTGCACCACACTGGTATACACCTATCAATCGACTTACTCTCACACTCTCTTACTATTTAGCACTGTTCAGTACCTCGATTGATGTGTGTGCTCTCTTTGCTTCCGCTCAACTCACTCTCACACTCTTTCACTATTCAGCACCTCGATTGATATGCGTGCTCTCTGCTTCCGCTCGTCCTCATCACCAAGAAGTTATTGTTTTATTCAATCATGACTCTACTCACAATTTTATTTCTTCTCAATTGGTGTAGAAACTTCAACTCCACACAATACCACGGAGATATAGGAGCTTTTGCAATTTAGGTGCATTTTCTTTACTTGTTGGCTTCTTGTGTGAATTCCTACGCCAATTACTACTTTCCACAATCTGCCTACACCCGCCAGACATTATCTTTGTCATCTAGGATTTTTCTAGGATATCACCTATTTTTTCTGGCATTTCTTTCTATGTGACTAGCATTATTGCTGGTCGGCCAGTATTTTTGGTCTCCGCCAATGCACGTTGGCCAAATTTGGGCATTTATGGCTATTTATAGCCAGCCCTCCACTTGGTAGATACACACACTCTTCAATCTTCAATCTTTCCCTTTGCAAGTGAATGCTCCAACTCTCGGTACTTGGTGCTGCCATCGTCATCAACTTGATCTAGTGCCCTCACTAACACTTTGGGCTGCGTGTAGGGACTGATCAATCCATCATCATCGTATCAATATTCTTCTTCAATCAGTGCAATATTCTTCCTTCATCTTTTGCTTCCTCTCTCTCTCTCTTTTTGCTTACAACTCCCGCTATGGGAAAGCTTTGAAAGTCAAATAAGCAGCATTTTCACTACTTATCCAGTTTGTTTGCATACGTTGATACGCCCACGGTTAAGCATTTTCATACACCATGGTTACATCAGTTACATCTAAACAGAACATAAGACCCAAAATAAATGATAATCTAAGATCAAACTAGATGAAAGAGTCAAGAAATCAAGATAGCTGAAAGTGGCACAAGTTGTTTGGGGGTTGGGGGGAGGGGGAGGGGGAGGGGGAGGGGGACGGGGAGGGGGAGAGTTGTGTACGTATTTGAGTGCAACAATTGCTATGGCATATGGCTATGGAGGGGGGGGGGGGGGGGGGGGCAAAAGCAACATGTGAGATTTTTTCTCTTTCCCAATAATTTACAGTGAAGTCCCACATTCCCCTTTGGTGGAACAGCAGATTGGACATTCCCTTTTGCATTCCCCTTCATGTTTCCCTAGCAGTTCCCTTTGCAGGATGTTCCCCCTTCAGATTCCCCTGTTCCCTAGTCTTTTTTAGGGGGTAGAACACATTCCCCCATTCCCAAGGGGGTGGAACGGCACTCCTGTGCTATTACGCTTGGGATACTTTGTCCCAAGGGGAATTTAGTAATACAATTTTCTGTTCTCAGAGAATGAAATGGTCTCTAGCTTGGAATCTCTATCTATAACGTTTTATCACAATCTACCATCCACATACAAAAGACCTGAGCATCTCTGCTACAGAGATCTTCCTTATCTACAAGGATCACTTCAACAACAAAATCAGGTGAGCTTGCAAGTTCTTAAACCCCTATATCTAGCTAAACAAAGCAAACATGTCGGTACAATATATTTCCCAATCTGTAGACAAGCAACTCCAGATTCTATAATGCATCAATCAGGACAGAGCTACCACGTAAAACCCTATATTTCTTCAAGGTTAAACAGATGACTTCCAATGCTTGTAACAAGCTTTTGGAGGAATTTTCGGCTGCAACAGAAAACATAGAGCCGTTTGATAAAGCATAATAACAGCTAGCCTTCTCACTGGCAAACTGCTTGTTTCTTCGAGTTATCCCTGGTGACTTCCAGCGTTGTAACAGTCTTTTGAAGGAACTTGGTTACGAAGAATTCACAGGGCATGTTCATCAAAGCGGCCTTCCCACTGAGAAGCTCTGGGACTTCCATCCAATGCCAACAGTAATGGACTACTTGTTATGACATAGACATGGATTTGATTGCATCACTGGCAAGCGGTACAAGCCTGATACAAGATTTCACCTTATAGCATCAAAGACCTAACCGAAAAACAACGCTGCATTCATAGCATAGCTGTATTTCAGATCAGCTGAGGTCAATCGCTCATTAACCATAACCAGCGCGAAAAAGGGAACTCCAGGGACAGCAACAGAATCATTGGCAATGCATATGACCGCATATGCAAAACGCAGCAAAGGGAAGATCGCAGGAAGAAAGCCAGAAAAGATGGAGCGCACCTGAAGAACGCTGTTGCAATAGCAAGTATTGCCGAAATTCTCGAGGCCGAAGTAGCGCTCTCCTTCCGGAAATTGGTCGCCAAGCGCTTTCTCCAGTTTCGATCCAGTTATCCCCATCCTTCTGCTGCGCGTGCGATGGTGCGTAATGGCAATGGCGATGATGATAGTACTTATTGTTTGGCCTGTTTCCACACAAACAGCTCTTCCTAAAGGTAGACAGCAGTAACATTTCGTCTACAAAACCTTGAGCACCTCCTCTTTTGTACAAGGAATATCCACATGCTCATCTAGCCAAAGCCATACAAATTTGTACGTGTGTGTCCACGCGTAGAGACCGCAACGACTTATGACTTCGTCGACTTAGCGGACATGCAAGGTGGACATACACTCCACTAATCATACCCAGGCCAAAACTCATCCTCTAATCAATGAAAGGGAACCACTCCCACTACCTCAAAGCACTTCGATTGCACGTGTCCATTTCTCCTGGAGGGAGAGCAAATAAGTGTGTGAAGAATCAATGCAAAGAGACCAATACACCCTATTTTGGCAAGTCATACGAGTTCCATGATTTTGTTTAACTTTTACACTAGGTACAGATTCTCCTGGCACTAGTTCACGCCGTTGTTCAAAAGCACATTTCATGTGGCAAGAGAACTTATGGAAAGTTAATATAAGGAACATAATCCAAACTTTGAAAGCTTCAGCAACTTAGACTAATACAATGTTGAATGCGCAAAATTACAATATATATGGATGTGGCACTCATTGATATATAGGGAGTGGAAGATGTTGGCAACATTAATAGGATGAAACCTAAACTATACCTCTAAAGAACCCTTATAACCATTTCTCAAAGTTTCTCAAAGACAAACACATTTAATGGTGATCTCTATTCACATTGAACTTATCATGGCATGCATATTATTCTCACATATTGAGCCTATCATTTAATGGTGATTTTTATTTACTTTGATGGCATGCATATTATCCTCGTGCATTGAGGTTACAACATTACCTAAATTTGACAACCCATAAACTATATTGAGAATTACTACACACACACACACACACTCTCTCTCTCTCTCTCTCTCTCTCTCTCTCTCTCTCTCTCTCTCTCTCTCTCTCTCTCTCTCTCTCTCTCATGTGTGTGTGTGTGTGATACACACTTTTTTTTCTTTTTTTCTCTCCTTATTTTTTCTATGATGATGTGTGTGCATATCTATATACGTACATACGTATGTGTGTGTGTACAAACATCTACGTGTGTCTAATACATGTGTGTCTATTTATATAATCTCCTAAATATGTTTCCTCTCTCTTTCTCTTATCATTTTTATTTTCTATCCTTTCTTTTTCCTCCTATCTCTCAAATTTCTTCACCTCATATGTGTGCATGTGTATGTATGTGTACATATCTATATACATGTGTGTATGTGTACATATATACATTTGTGTGTGGATGTATGCATTTGCATGTATGCATGTGTGCATATTTGTAACCCTTTCTGTGTGTGTGTGTGCGCTCTCTCTCTCTCTCTCTCTCTCTCTCTCTCTCTCTCTCTCTCTCTCTCTCTCTCTCTCTCTCTCTCTCTCTCTCTCTCTCTCTCTCTCTCTCTCATATATGTTTGCATGTGTATGAGCATGAGCATGTATACATATGCATATAGTTTTGCACATGTGTGCATACATACATGTGTATGTGCTTGCATGTATGCATTGCATGAACATGCTCATCCCATGTATTCAAATTTTTTAGAAGATTAAACTCTTTTTTTACAGTGTATGTGCATTTGTGGATGTTTTTAAATATTGTGTCATTTCATATGTATCAAAAAAAGTAGATGTGAATCACCACTCTCATAATTCCACATGGTGTGTTCTAATTGTTTTTCCTACATGTGGCCTCTCTCTAAACATTTGCATTATTCACAGTGCTAGATATTGTGTGTATAACTTCTTCTCACCATAGTTGCTCTCTTGCCCATGAAACAAGAGGACCAATCCCAACAGCTTAAAGGATGTCCATGGCACATGTCGATGTCTCCTAAAGTAAGAGAGGGTGAGACTATGAATAATTTGTGTGAGAGGTGACCAATCTACATTTTTTGCAAGATATTAGTGGGATTCGTGATTTACTTAGCTTACATGTGGACATGCTCTCCTAGTTATTTGATATACTATTGTAGTGTTACGTATTAAAAACTTTTGAGACTTTTGGATATTCTCGATGCGTTGCATAAATATTTCACGTAGCCATCTAATATGTTTGGGTATGGTGTTTTCTCACATTATTTACTCCTTTTACATTGTAATTGTTTTTTAAAAACCCTCATTTCCAATGTTTTCCCCTTTGTGCCTCCTGTGTTTTGACTTCTTTATTTTGGAGGGATGTGTTCATGCTCTCTCTCTCTCTCTCTCTCTCTCTCTCTCTCTCTCTCTCTCTCTCTCTCTCTCTCTCTCTCTCTCTCTCTCTGGATTTGGTTAGATTGAACATGCTGACTTTGCGAAATGTAGCAAGATCATTGGGCATAAAGATGGTCTTCTACTAAGAGCATCTACTCCCTCTAGTGATTAACCACTTCTTGGCACAATCGAGATATGTAGATGCATATCTACATTATGGGATTCATTGGCTAGCTTGATACGTCCTCACACTAGCTCCATAGTGATCAACCACTTCTTGGCACAATCGAGATATGTAGATGCATATCTACATTATGGGATTCATTGGCTAGCTTGATACGTCCTCACACTAGCTCCATGTTGAGACAACTATTTACATCTAGAGAGAGTGCACTATAGTGGAATGCCAACTTTACCAAAAAGAGATAGAGTTAGAGGATCATTACATGTCCTATTGTCTAACATATAGGGAGAAATTGACTTTTTTTCACACTTTATGAGGGTGATTGACCAGTGCTAGCTAAGATGCTACCTAGTCAAGCTTTACAGACACAAGATTCCCAATCAATGATTCCATATCTTATTTAGTAATGTGTTGGAGGTCTAGGATTATTGCATCTAGCAACAAGCCAAAAGGACTAGCTTTAGAGCGTGTTTGGGGGGAGGGAGGGGTGGGAGAAAGAGGTGTATATCAACCTAGGAGACAAAAATAAATACATTTGAAGTTTCAAGAGCTGTCACATTTCCCAAGAATAGTGAAAGAATCGTAATTTAAAAATAAACATCGAGATAGAAAATAACAAATAGCTAAAAGCACTAAAATAGCACTAGGGATCTAATACAATGTGGAACTCATATGGGTATCGATAGCATCCCAAGATATCTCTCATGTGTCTACCTAGCATGGATAAGTTGAAGTGTCAGGGTAGAGTTGCTTGATTACATGCGAGTGTTGTCTATATCCTCCTGTGGTGCCTTATTTCAAGTACCAGTCTCCATAGTATGCAATTAATATTCAGTTGGATTATTTACT